>NC_143565.1:51656250-51962812 GCF_054136105.1 Typopeltis vanoorti
CAAGTACAGATGATCTTATAAATGATAGGTTTCTTTAGATGTGTGGAGGTGGAGGTTTTGAAGCTAAGAAGACTTGAAATCTAGTGGGAAGAAGTGTGAGAAAGGTAACTTTAATCTTGCCTGTGACTTGTGACTGACCAAATGTAGGGGAGAATTACTGCTCTCATTAATCTTGTTTTTCTAGTTCATTTGGTGGCATAGAGGATGACATAATATTCTATTAGTCAGTCTTCAGTTGTAGACATACTTTGATAGTAGGATGGAACTGAGGTATTCTAGCTCTTGATTTCCTTTTTTGTCTACTGCTGGAGGTTTTGTGTGCTTTGTATTGCAGGATTCATATAATGCAAGTTTATTGCACTGGATGGTGATGGAATTTGGTGTGCAGTTCTCTTCCCATGTCAGTCTGCTTCCTATTTACTGAATAGTTGAGTTTGTTTTGCTCGGATATCTTTGAGTATATCTAATAAGGTAAATATTTATTAGTTTCTAATCTAAGAGTAAATTTGATTGGTGGATGAATGTTGTTTAGGCGACTCAGGAATTTCTGTAGTTGGTTAGTAGAGCCAGGATAAATGAGGAAAATACCAACATACCATAGCCACATTTGAGGTCATGTTCTGTGGGCTCTGAGACCTCTTTCTCAAATTGCTCTCTAAGCAAGTTTGCTACAGCATCTCAATCAAGAGTCCATTGCTAGTCTTCCTTTCTGTTTATTAAATTTGTCTTGGATATAAAGAGGCAAGCAAAGCTTTTGTGTTATGGAGCATCCTAGATCAGAATGTGTCTTTTGACTGCACCTCTATTTTTTAATTAAAAATAAAATAAAAATTGAATGAAGTGATCTTATATTATTGTATACCATTGTTGTGCTTTTCGCAATAATGATCTTTGAAATATGGAGTAGAGATTGCAGATGGTGATGAACAAGTATGATATTAGTGATAGGTAAAATAGTAAGGTGGAGCTCCACTGAGTTTTAAAACTTAAAACAGATATGAATAAAGGAGTTAAAAGCATAAAAATAATGGGATACTATTAAAAGATGAGAATAAGTCTGATAATGGATGATGTGATATGATTAGTAACTACACTATAAAACTTGTAAAATTTAACAATGAAAAATAATAAAAGATTAAAAACTGTAAAGGATAAGAATCTAAAAGCCTTGAAAGTGAAATATAAAATATATGATGAAAGATGAAATCGATTTACAGTGTGAAGTATGGCCATTTTGGGGAAACCGTCATCAGGATAAAAGAAGAAAATTTCGTAGTGTATATTATGTAGACTGAGTCAATGCTGTTAAGGTATTTTGGTTGGTTGAAAGTTTTTTGCTGTTGGTGATCAGCATTAGTGTATAATGAAGTAGTATCAAATAATATGCGAATATTATTGGGAGGAGAGCATAGATTTTTAATTCTCTCAAAAAAGGCCTGTATTTTTTCATCGTGAACTACTCTGATATTTTCATTAGTGGTTTTAATAAATTAGCAAGAAATTTAAATAAAGTAGACATTGTGATGTTTTTGTAAGATAAGATTTGGCATATGGAGTAACTTTCTTTATGTATTTTGATTTGCTCAAAGGTGGTAGGTGGGCATTTTATTTGTGACAAGAGTTTTTTTAATTATGAATATATCAATTTTGTCTTTTAGGCCAAGAAACAAATCAACCAAACTCCAAAAGCCCCAACTACAGAAATAGCAGCACATGCAATAGAATACGACCACATTTCATAAGCTGGCAAAGTAACCATTCTTAGCTTTCAGAAAAATGAAATAAAGTTAAGAATAACAGAAGCCATTGAAATAAAGACATATTGCAACAATGTCCACTGCCCCTACATTATATGCAATTTTTTTGGCAACTCCCCAAGAACAAAAAGATTTCAACCAATCAAATATCTTAACAGCAACGACATAGCCTACATAATACACACTATGAATTTTTTTTCTGATGATGATTTCACATTCTAGTTTTTGATCTTTTATTATTTTTCCTTTTAAAAATTTTCAAGTTCTATTGTGTATTTTCTAATCATATCACGTCATTCATTACTAGATTTATTCTAATCTTTTAATACTATCTTATTATTTTTACACTTTTAACTGCTTTATTCATATCTGTTTTAAGTTTTAAAACTCAATGGAGCTCCATCTTACTATTTTACCTATCACTAATAACATACTGTTCATCACCATCTGCAATCTCTACTCCATATTTCAAAGATCATTATTGCCAAAAGCACAACAATGGTAGGCAATATATATGATCACTTCATTACATTTTATTTTATTTTTAATGTAAAAATAGAGTTGCAGTCAGAGGACACGTTTTTTTGACACATTTATTTTTTACATAATCTGGAAACACTATTCTCAAGACAAAACATAGAAATTTTATAAGCTACTTTAAACTATCATTTAGCAGGACAGTGGTCTAATACACTGCAAACATAGATCCACACTTCACCTTCCACCTAAAGACAATCACAAACATCCACGTCAATGGCAGGATTCAAACATGCATGCTATTGGTTGGTGTGCAAGAATGCTAACTACTAGACCAACCAGGTAACATTCTCACAGTCTGTTTTATTTTCCTTATAAATTGAAATGAGTGATTTACTACATTCATCTTAGATTTAAACTTGTGATCAATCTGTTTGAATTATGCAATATAGCCACTGGCAAATTCTGACTCTTTCTGTCAAAAATTTTGTTATTTACTCCTGATTGCATTTCTCCTGGGTATTTTCTTATGTTCTTCTATGATTTTTCTCATCTAATATGTTTCCAAAGTAATTACTTCTGATATTCAAAATGTCCTTATTTTCAGGTTTTATATCACCTTTATAATCTCTGTGTCCTTTTTGTCATTCTCTTTCCTCTGAGTTTTCCTAGTAATCTGAAAAACATTTTACTTGTTCATGATATTTATTATCATCCGGCATTTCCATGACATCCAAAGATTTATTGTGAGAGGCCTGCACTAACCATTATTCATAAAATTCTGATTCCACCTCTTCTTAAACCCATTTACTGACATGTACCCAATGCTGTCATTGGTAACTAGTTTTATATCCTTGCTAACCATGCTTTTACTTAGTTTAGGGATGACTTCCTTGCTATTTTCTCTCATGTATTAAAAAATTTATTCTGCATTTTAGGAAACTCCCTTATTAACTTGTGTTTGCCATTTCCTCTTCTCTGCCTATTGGCTAAATTTTGTAACTCATAAACCAGTTTCTTCTTATACAGAGCATTCTGCAGACCTTTCATCATCTTATTTATCTGCTGCTAGTTTTTCTCACCACTTCCTCATCCCTGAGAAATCAGAGGACTAAATCTATGCATAAAGAGGACTAATAACTTCCTTATCTCTACTTGTCAGTATTTTCAGCATCTAAGCAATTCTTTGATCTCTGTCAGCTACCTATCCATCATCATCACCTCTGAATTGCTAACTTAATAAATTTTTTTGTAGTGCAGTCTCATCAGTGTAAGACAATGGTAATATTTTCAGTCCAAAGTACAAAACCTTTTTGCTATGTAAAACTGGCAACCATTTTCTTTGCCCATACCATCAATGTTTTTAAAATATCCTGCACAATCCCCACATTACTTTTGTTAACTATTGCCTTTCCTAGTTTAGCATCTTCAGCAATTGTCTTGGCACCCCTCCTCCCAGGCATCCCAAATCATTCCTTGCAACATGTGCAAATTAAGCAGCAGTAGTAGTTCAATTATAGTCAGGACACACAATTACTCATCTGTCACCTTGATTATTCTACATACATACTAGTACTATTACTACTGTCTATCAGCCATCTCTTGTCCATATTTCCAGATTTGTATCACTGCCCATTTTATATAAGAATATCATCACAAAAGACTTCTATCCTATAATACCATAGTATTAATACCATGTTTGCCAAGAGTTAATCCGGAAATATTACTCCAGAAACCATTTACATTTTGAACTTTTTTAAGCCACTTCAGCTCTCTTTAAGACAGTAGGGCCTTGCATCCTACTGTCTTAAAGACATTCATATAGATTAGAGAGCAAGATGTCATCATCTTGGCCAAAGCTGATGATATATACTTTTCTACAGTATTCTTGTCAAATGCCTTTGCAAAATCCAACAGTATCATGGTGTAGCCATTTTCTCACCTTCACTAATGTACAACCTACCTTTCACTAAACTGGACCCCCCCCTCTCCCAATATAGTATCATATTCTCACCCAGGCAAACTGGCCATTAGAACACATGCAATTAACAGACATAATAACAAACCTCTATTCTATTTACACATCAGTCACTGCATTATCTTTATCCAGATGATACATGCTTGATCATCCAGTACTTCAACTATTTCTTTTGCTTATTGCTTCCTTGTCTGTATTCATTACAGTTATTCTTTCATAATCAAACTTTCTTTTTACGACTGCATAATAAAGAACCATTTTGGATTTCATTTGGCCTGCTTGGCTAATTTCCTATCAATTGCATTTAGCCCTTCTTACTATACTTGTCACTCTTCTTGCCTGTGCTCGTTAGCTTGCCAATTGCATAAGGAAGAAGAAATGCAAATTTGTATTTCTTCTTCCTTATATGCATTCCACAACTTTTTAAGCTTCTGTATATGCTGGTGCTAATAATCCATTTTTCTTGTACCTGATTTATCTGCTGTAAGGATAATGGATACTTCTGTCAAAATATTCTTTCATTCTCTATGCACTGTTAATTTCATTTCCTTATTGTTCCTTATGCTCTGCTACTGTCCCGGTCTTCTTCCCAAGTTTGTCGTAATCACCTTCTCTCTAGTTTTGCATGTACCTATTAATTGAAATTTCAAAAACCCACATTTCAATGATTACCTTCCTAACCATGCAGACCCCTTTACCCTATCTTCTATCTCTTCTTTCAAACTTGAGGCTCTGTAATTGAAGTCACACTTAATAATTACTTGTCCTCTGCTTGGACTAATTTGCTGATGTATTATATCTCCATCTTCCTTAGCATCCCAAACATATAAAAGCAACCAGATATATTTTGTTCATCTGTCTCACCCTGGATGCATTCTCAAATGAGTGAAATGACTAATATAAAATATTTCACTTATATTAAAAGAGTTACTTAAAAGGACATACCAAGTTGTATGTCTATTTTAGAAGGTAGAGATGACAAGATATTTGGAGCTAAATGAATATATGTATTTAATAGTTGAAAATGAAAACAAATAAATTGGTAAACAAGGAAGAAAATGAATCAAATGGTCTATAAATTTTGAAAGATGAAGAGTTAAAAATCTCAGAACTAAAATTTTTGAAAACTAAAAATTAACGAGACAAAAAAAAGAAGGAACAAATACTAATAAAGTATACATAGGATCAGCAACATGCTGATGTGCTGGCTGTTTTAAGGAGAATCATCATTAGATGGTAAACAGTGCAAGGCTGATTATATACTTTGGTTTTGTTTTCTTGATCAGTGGTGGTAACTTTTTCAGTTTCAGAGGCTTGTTTAGATTGCATTGCTTGGAATGATATTTCAGTAAGGGGAGAGGGTATTGATATTACTGGCATAATTTTGTGTGTTTCCTTTTATTGGTAGAATGTAAATATTCTGTTTGCAGTATCTGTAATGTTCCAAAAAATTAGACTTAAAAAAAAAAAAAGTCTCCATTATATCAGGTATTGCATCCTAATTAGCAGTTAAACTTGTAAATTACATTGTGCCATAGTGAAACGTCGGTCTTATATATTGTGGTTTTATATTTTATTAAATTTTGTAGTCTGTTGCTTGTAATAAAGACAGTTCTTCTCCCAACAAGATTTGCTATTTTTTTATTATTGTTTTAAATCAGGAGCAACATGAAACCTAGTTTCTGAACATTTTTATGTTATTTTTCTTCAGGAAACTGTTGCATTTTCAGTACATTTCCACTAGTTTTTATAATTTTTTATATATATAACTTTATTTGCTTTCCTATGTTTTTATTTTCATCAAAAGTTTTTTTTCCATATGTTAACTTATATTTTAATTTGTTCTGTTATATTGTTTATATAGGATGTTACAGATGAATTAAAGAACTATGCCAATACTATTGATGCCTTACACCAACAAGCATCAAGTCTTGGTGAAATGGTAAAGCTTCTTTATTGACTTTTTTGAAAATAAAAGTGTTATGTGAATACAATATAAATTGTTTATTGAACTGTGGTTGTATTCTGATTTTAAATATGCTGGAAATATTTAAAAGGATATAGCAGTGTTTCTCAACGTTTTTTGGATCATGCTCCACCTCAATGTCTCAAAGATTTTGATGCGCGCCCTCTAGCATAACAGTCAGCCAAGTTCTGAAAAGTATAATATAAATATAAATATGTGCATGTACATTTTCTAATTGCTCCCAAAATATTCAAATTTCCCCCCTGTGGAGCGTACTCCACACGTTGAGAAACACTGGGATATGGTAATTGAAGATAATAATTTTTCTTAATTGCATTTATTGTGTTGGAGTATGACAGCTGTGTTGTGGATGTTTTTGAGAAAATGTTGTTTCTAGCCATTCCAACATATTGAGTATATCAACATTTAAACTAGCTTGCAATATACTGTGGTGATATTTTTGTTTAAATCTGTTTGTGTAACTTGAGTCTCAGCTCAGGAATGATAGCACAGGAATAGAAGAAATGTATGATAGTTCCATTGTTACAAGGCTGGTTCAAAAACTGATGTGTCTAACTTAACCTATTAGTATTTCTGATGTGGTAGCGAAGATTTTAGAGAAGTTGGTAAGAACTTACATACTGAAATGGGTAGACAAACAAACTCTACTGTGCAAGGAGCAGCATGGGTTTACTAAAGGAAAGTCATGTTTTAGCAATTTGTTCATATTTTATAACAATGTTACAGCTGAGTTGGATAAAGGGAATGGATACACTCTATGATAATCTTTGACTTTGCCTTAGCAAAATCCAACATCCTATTTGATAGGATACCACATGAAAGGCTGTTGCATAAATTGGAGAATATGGAATTGGAATATGAACTCTTGACTTGGATCGGGGGGATGGTTGATAGACAGATATCAAAAAGTGGTATAGAGTGTGTGTGTGAATCTGCCAGATTTAAGGTGACCAGTGGTGTACTCCAGGTTTCAGTCCTTGGGCCATTATTGCTCAATCTGTACATTAATGACATCAGGCAGGGTCTAACATCAGATGTGCAATTGTTTGCCGATGATGTAAAGATAGGCAGGGCAATCATGGATGCTGCTGATATTTGGGCAAACGAAAATGCTATCAGTTTAATGTTAGTAAGTGTAAAGTTATGTACTTTGGCACAGTGGCATATTATGTTATGGTTATGCAGGGTTATGCTACTAGTAACTGAGGAGGCAAGGGATCTTGGCATTTTGGAGGATAGGAATTTGAAGTTCAATGGTCACATAGCAAAAGTTTCAAATACAATTCAGAGTTTAATTGTGATGTTGAAGCGAACCTTGACTCTAAGGATAAGGAAGTAATTTTGCCTCTTTATAGGGCTTTGATAAGACAACACCTGGATCATTGTGTGCAGATTTGGTCTCCTGGATTCCAATGTATAAAGAAGCTGTGGAAAGGATGTAAAGAAGAGTTAAAAAGATTATATCCAGATTATGGGATTTAGATTATGAGGACAGATTGCGAGTATATGCCTCAAGGGCTCACTTTAGTGAGTATGGGCATGGCAAGCCCAAGGTACCTGATGCTGGACCATGCCTTACTTCATGTAATATACATCTCTTATGTTATCTGTAGACTGGATACTCCACTTCTTTCTTTGATTCTTTCTTCTCTTCTCCAATGCTATTAGAGTAATTGAGGGCTAGGGGGTGAATATTTCCTATTTTGCTATGTCATTTCGTCTTATTCTACCACAGAAAGGGAAAAGCCAGCATCAATAGATGCCAGTCCCAAGCCCGGATAAATGACGAGGGTTGATGTCAGGAAAGGCATCTGGTCGTAGAACATCACTGCCAGTTCTAGCTATGATCAAATGAGTTGAAAAAAAGTGATACAAGGGCTAGGGCGTACCCCCTTAGGTGATGCACAGCTACATCGCCCTATAGCTGTGAGAAGTGGATGAGGGCTACCACATCAAGGACAAATGCAGTTAAAGAGGCGAGCCTAGCGGGTGGCAAGAATGTTGCAAGTGGAACGTTGAATGTTTGGAAGCATGAATAGAAGGGGGGAAGAAAGATGGCAGACATGATGAGGAAGAGGAAGTTGGACATTTTACGTGTGCAGGAGACAAGGTGGAAAGGGGAAAATGCAAAGGAACTGCTGGAAGAGGTATAAATTGTTCTACCCTGGAGTGAATAAAGTGGAAAGAAATGGTGTCGGAATTGTGGTGTGTGGCAGAATAAAGGGTGGAAGTGGGTAGGAGCGACAGAATCATGCAAATGAAACTGGGTCTTGGAGAAGAGCAAGTGGTCGTCTTATGTGTATATGCCTTGCAAGTTGACTGTACAGCAGAGGAGAAAGATGAGTTCTGGAATGTGCTAGATGAAGAAATGAGGGAACCGGAAGAAAATGAGATGGTGATTGTCGGTGGAGACTTGAACAGACACGTAGGAAGACAGAATAGGGGACTGTGAAAGAATGCATGGTGGCCATGAAGTGGGGATGATGAACCAGGAAGTAGAGAGGATTGTTGACTTCGCAATAGCATTTGAGCTGGCAATTGTGAACTCATTTTTCTGCAAGATGGAAGAATGTTTGATAACATTTAGAAGTGGTAACAATAGCTCACAGATTGACTACATTTTGACTAGAAGAAAACATCTTAAGGAAGTAACAAATTGTAAGGTAATCCCAACAGATCAAGTGGTGCAGCAACACTGGCTGCTGTGTGCTGACTTTAAAAATAAGGTTGAAGATAAGAACCTTTGGAAGCCATGGGATGAAGACAATTAAGTGGTTTCACTTAAAAGAAGAGAGTGTGAGGAACTGTTTTAGGGAGAGGGTGTTAGACAGGATTTTGGATTGACCAGAAAGTGTACAAGATTAGTGGAGACATAATTCAAAAGCAATTCTGAGCTGTGCAATCGGGGTGCTTTGTGAAACATCTGGAAAGATTAGAGAGCAGAAGGAGGGTTGGTGGTGGAATAATAATGTACCAGAAGCAGTGACAGCTAAGAGGAAGGCGAAGCAGAAGTGGGATGAGTCGAGAGTGGAAGAGGACAGAGAGAGAAAGTGAGATGCCAAGAGAGTTGTTGTGCAGGTGAAGGCCATGGCACATCAAAATCTTTATGATCAGTTAGAAACAAAGGAAGGGCCGAGAAAAATTTATCGATTGGCAAAATGTAGAAATAAGGCATAAAAGGAAATCTTACATGTGAAGCAGATCAATGACTCTGGAGGAAGAGTATTATGGAGGGATGTAGATATAAGAAACAGATGGAGAATATACTTTGAAGGGCTTTTTGAATGAGGAAAATACAAGGACTCGCAGAGTAGATGGGCAGCCTTATGAGGGGATGGTGCAGAACAAGTAGAGTGGAAGTGAAGGAGGCCATAAAGAGGATGAAGAATGGTAAATTGGTGGGCCCTGACAGTATCCCAGTTCAGGCATGGAATACACTGGAGGAAGAGGGAATTGCTGTGAGACCTGTTCATAAAAGTTTGCCAGTAGGAAAATATACCTGAGGAGTGAATGGAAATTACTTTTGTCCCTGTCTACAAGGGTAAAGGGAATGCACAAGACTGAAAGAATTACAGAGGAATAAAGTTGATGTCCCACACAATGAAAATCCTAGAAAGGGTTCTTGATGGAAGACAGGAAGGAGGTGGAGATTGCAAAGGAGCAATTTGACTTCATGCCTGGTCAGTCAACGACAAATGCTATCTTTGGGTTACAGCAAATGATGGAAAAGTTTCAAGGGTAACAATGGGAACTACATCTGGTGTTTATTGATCTGGAGAAAGCATACAATTTTTAGTGTTTATTGATTTGGAAAAAAAGCATACTTTTCCCTCAGACACCTCCAAACTTCTTGCCTCGGCAAGAAGTCTGGAGGTGTCCGAGGGAAAAGAAGGTACTAGAGAAATATGTCAAGTTTTGTCAGGAGATGTACAGAAATGTGAAGACGAGTTCGGACCTGCCTGGGAGAGACAGAAAGTTTCAAGTGACAGTTGGCTTGCCTCAGGGATCAGCATTAAGTCCATTCCTGTTTAATATCGTGATGGAGGCGGTGACGGAGGAGGTGAGAAAAGACATGCATTGGACAATGTTGTATGCAGATGACATCGTGCTGTGTGCAGAATCAAGAGAAGAAGTGGCAACTATACTAGAAAGATGGAGGAAAGTACTGGAAGAGAGAAAGGTATGAGACCGAGCAGAAGTAAGACAGAGTATATGTGTTGCAAAGTGGATGGCAGCCAAGAGACAGATCTGGAAGGGAATGTCATCAGGAAGGTTAGGGACTTTAGATTCTTAATTTCAGTGAAAGAGGATGCAGAGGCTGAGAAGGAAGTGGGATGCAGGATACAAGCAGGATGGCTGGAGTGCTGTGGGATAAGAGGGTGCCGATCAATCTAAAAGGCAAAGTCTACAGGACAGTAGCGAGACCAGCTATGACTTATGCTATGGAAACCATGGCCTTGAGGAAAAATAACATCAGCAGGATGGAGGTAGCGGAGATGAGAATGCTTAGATGGATGTGTGGTGTGACCAAAAAGGATTGTCCGAGAAATGGCTATGTAAGGGGAATGGTGAAAGTTACGAACTTAGGAGCGAAGATACGGGAGGCAAGGTTGAGATGGTTTGATCATATGATGAGGAGGAAGGATGAGTATGTGGGAAGAAAGGTCATGCTGATGGATGTGCAGGGGGTGAGGAAGCACGGGCAGCTAAAGAAGTGATGGAGGGAGCTGGTGTATTTGAGGATGAAGAACTCGGATGTGATTACAGTCCAAGACAGGAGGATGTGGAGGAGACTCACTAAAAACAGTGACCCTACTTAAGGGGACAAGCTGCAGAAGAAGATTGCGAGTATGTGGATTACAGTCTAGTTAACAGGAGAAAGAGAAGGTGATATGATAGAGGGTTATAAACTGTTAAATGGTGTTATAGGATATCGTCTGATGAAATTTTTCCTTATATGGTGGAAGGTGGGGAGAGAACATGGGGACATCCATGGAAGTTAAGTTTATTCATAGTCAAGATAAGAGCTAGATTTTTTCTCATAGAGCAGTGAGTGAGTGGAATAGTTTGCCTTTAGGGGTAGTGAGTACATCTAGTATGAATGAATTTATGGGAAAATATGACAGCTGGTTTGGGTGATTTATTGTCTTCCTCAATGAGTCCTTTATTCCCTGGATAGTGGTCTAATTCTGATTAATTAAATTACGTGGCATCATAACAAGCTTTAAAAGAACCAGATCTTAGAAAATGTAAAGATAATTGTAAAAAAGCTGTGTGAAAAGTAGCTACCCAAAAGTTGCTGGAATACTTTGGGAACAATATAGATGACTCTTAATTTCAGGCCATGAAATCTTCTGTCAGCTATTGAAAAAAAACAACAACAACTTAGAAATGGAGGAATGGATACTGTAGAATCCTCTAACAGGATACTGTAAAAGGAATTTCAGATTCCTCTTACAGTACTCTTCTATAGTATAGGTGAAAGAAATCTATAAAGGTGACAAAAAAACTGAAGATAAGGTTTTTTTTTTTTTTTTTAAGAAAAGCCTTTATAAACTCAAGGAGTTATACAATCCTGTCCAGAGTGCTTTTACAAATGTCTATGCCCAAGGTGCAATTTGAACCCTGAAATGGTTAGAGAGAGAGATTTTATTTATTTCAAAAAGAAAAAGAAAATCTAACAACTTTTTTTTATTCCCTTTTGGGAGTAGGTGAGGCTTTTCTAACCATATTCTCAAAACAATCAGTCAGTTTCATGTTTCCATAAACCATCATGGAACTTTGATTGCACAGCAGCTAAGGAAGCACAGAGGTAAGCTTGGGGTATTTTCTGTAGATACCCCACAACAATAAATCTTATTGCTTGCAGCCCTGTGTGAACCTGGGCAAGATATATCTATCATCGCAGACAAAAGGAATCCTGGATCTAATACACATTCCCTAACAAGGGCAACTAACAGTTCAGAAGTCTGGGACAAATCTGGAAAATGAAGGCTAGATGCACCACCTACTTTCTCTCCATCCTTGAACATAATGGATGCATAGTTGCTGACCCAAAAGCAATTGTTGATACTTTGGGAGATTTTTGGTAAAACACCAGCAGTATCTTCTTATATCTCCCCAAGTTCTTTGCCCAAAAATGCAAAGCAGAAAAGCAAATTATCTTTTCTCTTCAAGCAGTACTGAAGAATACAGCAGCCTGTTCACAAAAGAATAAATGAGAGTTGCTTTGCTTAAATGCTGCCCAACTGCTTTTGGACCAGATAACATCTATTATGAGATTGGCCAATTGCTCTCACCAGATTACACAGAATCTTGTACAAGATTCTGGGTAAAATGGTTAACTCTCATGTTTTATGCTTTTTTGAGAGAACCTTTTTTTCCAAAAAGCAGTCTGGCTTCCATGAATATTATTCAACAACTGATCAGCTAGTTCTTCTGAAAGCATCTATTTCAAATGCTTTCCAAAAATGCAACTAGAATATTGAAAGATCTACATACCTTTGGTTTCAGAGGGAATCTTCCTCTCTTCATCCATCTGAAAGCCCATTTGACATCATCAGATGCCATATGGTCACTCCACTCCTATGTGATGTACTACACTAGTCCTAGCCATTCGGTTCTATTGTATGCTTTTCTGGAAGCTTCAACTCTCTGAAGACCAGTCACTCCATCTCATCGAGGGTCTACTCGTTCCTCTTTCACCAGGGACTTTGCCTTCTATTACTGTTTTGAGGTCCTGTTTCCATTCTTTCATTGTGTTCAAAGTATTGTAATTGAAATTATTCAAAAATATAAAAGTATTGTTTAAAGTAATAAAATTCTACCAATCATTTCTGGCACCAATCTGTTTGTCTCTTTTTCAGTATATGAGATCCTCAACACTCTCCTGTAGCACCACATCTCAAAAGCAACTATCCTTTACCTGTCAGACTTCATCAAGAACTTTTTATCAAACTAAATCTTTCAAGTCTGAATGGAATCTCATGAAGTTCAGTTTTAACAATCATTCTTTTTTTTGCAATTAAGGTTAACTTGATAACCGAACAGTTTCTCCCATTGTGAGTAATGCCCTTTATGTGGTTGACTTTACCATCTTTTGTCATTCATGTAATATGAGGATCATAGAAAGACAGCTGTAACAAGCCGTTGACCATCTTGGTGCATGCAAATAGGTTTAGATTTTCACAGCAAAAACAGACTCTATGCATTTTTGCCCCATACATGGTCTTCATCCTGACCCCGAATTCAGCCTAGAACAAACTTTAATCTGACTTCCACTAGATTCAAATTCTTGGGACTCATGTTTGATAAACTGTTTACATACAGCAATTATGAGGTAAGTGCCATATAGCAGTATTCATGTTTTACACCCTGTCTTCCACCTATTTAATTGCTGATAGACATTTTTTGCTTTGATTGTCTCATGCACTAATTAGATCAAAAATCGATTATTGGACCAAAGTCTATGTCTCTGACACAGACATAGTAACTTATGATGGTTGTACCTTATTCATCATTAATCCATAAGAATTTCATCTGGAGCATTTTGGACTTCACTAATCCCTAGCTACATTGCAGCAAATGAACCATCCTGATCACTTCGATGTCAACAGCTGTTTCTACTATATGCTATGAGAACTCCCTGCCAGACCAATATAATTTTTTTTTTGTGCCCAAGATGGGGGGAATCTGTACAACACTTAACAGACTATCATGTGTAAACAAAAGATCTCTTAGAAATTCTAGCTAGATATTGGCATAACAATCTAGCAGACACACCACTAAATACACTATCTCAGAGACATATATATATATACACACATCACCATGCAGCTTTTCTTTCTGCACACTACCCAAACATTCCACCCATCATATTGACTTATATGTATCTCTGGTTTGGTGATGAACATTTTGGTAAAGTCAATATGAGCTTACATACAGAAATGGACTTTGTCAGAGAATCTATATTTTGCAAATAAATGACATGCATTTACTAAGGGAAGGTCATGTTTGAATAACTTGGTCACATATTACAATAATGTTATGGTTAAGTTAGAAGTAATTGGATACACCATGCTACATTTGGACTTTGCTGACATTTTGACAGGATGGAAGGCTGTTTCATAAGTTGGGAGATATATGATTAGATTATTAAATTATTAGCTTGGATAAGCAGGATGGATGAATTACAAAAATATCAGAAAGTGGTGTTTGGGAAAGGCATGAGTCTGCAAGATTTAGAGGAACCAGCGGTGTACCTTAGGCATCCCTCATTGGTCTGTTATTATTCAATCTTTAATTTAATGACATTAAGAAGGATTTAACAGGAGACATACATTTGTTGTTTGCTGATAATTAGGCCGGCACAGTAATCAGGAATGTGATTAGATCAAAAATTGATTATGGGACCAAAGTCTCATAATCAAAGTTTCAATGATTCGAATATGCTGATTGTGAGCACTTGAAAATGGCTGTTAGTTTGGTGGTAGTAAATGTAAATTTGTGCACTTTGGGGTGATGAGATATCCAGTAGTGTTTTTTTGAAAATTACAAATGCAACTAAGAGGATAATTGACATGTAAGCACAACGAAGGCATTTTTGCTTCTTCACAAAGCCTTGCTACCTTATTTGGACAATTGTGCATGCATATTTGGTCTTCTGGTTTCTTAGATGATGTGGGTAAATAGAAAAGGGCCAAAGGATAATGCTAGAGATGATAATGGGACTCTGGAGTGTAGATTATGAGGTCATATTGAGAATTTATGGACTAGCGACCACACTAATTGTCATATTTTCAATTCATTCACATACTACTTCCAAAGACCATTCTATTAGGCATTGTTCTATAAGAAAAATCTAAAAAAAAATCTTGCTCTCATGCCTTCTTGATGACTGCATTCATTCTCAGCTTCCACAAATGCCCTTTCATCTCCTCCCCTTCATCTTCCTTCCAAAGTTTCAAGGTCTATCATCTCGCACTTCTTTCTCTCTCTCTCGTTTGCTAGCATATCATCATCATCATCCATTTTCTGTCCACTGATGGAGGAAGGCCTCTCCCAAAGTCCTCCATTCATTCCTATAGGGAGAGGCCTTCCTCATCTGAAAAGGTCAACAGCATCTCAAAATTGTATGTCTATTCGACCATCTGATAATTTCACCATACTTGTAGTTTATGACTGTGGCTACTTCTCTGTTGAGCACATTATTTGCACAATGTATGATCTCACTCCAGAAACAACTCCCAAAATATTTCAATTTGATGAGAACCCACTTATGAAAACATTATGGCAATTTTATCACTGAAGGACAAACCACCAGACCCGTCCACAGAAAAGATGGATACTTCAATATCCACTGAAAGTAACTTGAACTTACTCAGTGATCCTGACACCCTGATGATATATTGGGTTTTTTTCCAAAGGAAGAGATGGACAATTGTCATCCATATTTCCCAAAATTGAATGAGAATTATAAACTCTTCACAGGCAAGTCCTCAACCTCCTGGAAACCAGACAAGTCTATGAAGCTTAAACAATAGAAAAATTTTTATGATGGAATTGTTGTGTGTTTCACCAGAATATTGATGATATCAACTTCCTGCTGCAGAAACACATTGTTTTTGTCTGCAGGAAATATTCAAAACTCAATGAAGCAGCCTACTTTCAGGATTATCACTGTTGTATGCAATGACAGATCTGGAGATGGTCTCTGCTGCTCTGCTCTGAGCAGTATGTCTTGTGGGCAGACATACTCCTTTCCATTACATCCAGCTTAACGCTGCTCTGGAAACGGTAGCAATTTGACTATATGATGTGGCGTTTTTATCATGGTATGCTCAGTATATTTACCAATGGGTTATGAACTAAATGAAATGGAACTTGATAATCTCATATTGCAACTGTCTCACCCCATACTCCTAATGGATGATTTTACGGATGCAACCCTCTGCAGGGTAGTGCCAAGATGAATAGACAAGGTTGTATCACTGAGCAAATACTCAACAACCATGACCTCTCCTTATTAATAACAGAGTAAATACCGTTTTCCATATGCCTACCTGGTCTTATTCTGCAATCAATCTTACAATCTGCTCTCCTGCCATTTTTTCACTGCTCACATGAGATATCAAAGAAAACATACAGAAGCGATTATTGGCACTGATACTAACAAAATCAAAACCATGGCATCCTATGCAAATGTCCATGTGGAAAAATGGATGAGGCTGATAGGAATACATTTTCCAATCTTGCAAAACGTAATACTGAAGCAGTTAGCCAAACACCTATCAAGTGAGCAGTGAAGTAGGTAACAGATTGTATTGCCCATGCAGTAACTTCAGCAATTCCAAAATCAACATCCCAATTTCCAGTCTAACGATAGCCTTGGTAGAACCCAGAGTTCCAACCAGCCAATGAAGATATATACTCAGTAGATACTCTACCACAACAAACTTAATAGCATTTAAACATGCTTGGGCCAGAGCACATTATGTTAGATGACAAAGTCAAAAACAATTT
Source organism: Typopeltis vanoorti (assembly GCF_054136105.1). Taxonomy (NCBI): domain Eukaryota; kingdom Metazoa; phylum Arthropoda; class Arachnida; order Uropygi; family Thelyphonidae; genus Typopeltis; species Typopeltis vanoorti. The sequence goes on from NC_143565.1 coordinate 51,672,971, forward strand.
TAGATCCAATTTACATCGTCGATTAATGAAACGCAACTGAGCATCTGTTTGCTTGGAACATAATGGATATATTGTTGATAATCTCATATTGCAATGAAATGCAATGTGAGATTGTAACAGTTACTGATCCCAAAGTTATCACATATGCGCTTTTGGAGAAAATGCTGGCTACTTCATATCCTGATTTTTTTTTTTTTTTAATATTGAAAAGCAACAAGAGAAACAGTAGCTAAGCTTTTGTACCAAGGAGATAGAGCCATTTGTTAAGGAGGAACTTGAAAGAGCTCTTCTTCTCTCTCATCCTAGTGCAGTAGGCCTTGATAAAATATATTATGGGATAATAACACAGCTTCCATCATCTTCTGTAAATCTTCTTCTCTTACTACACAACAGAATATTTACAGAGGTAGAATTACCAGACTCTTGACATAAGCCAGTTGTCATTGCTCTTCCAAAACCAGGCCAAGATTCATCACATTCCACCAATTATCATTTAATTGCTCTGACTAGCTGTTTTTGCAAGGTCTTGGAAAAAAATAATAAATGGGGCTTCTCTGGTACTGAGAGTAACAAACTTGTTTCCAACAAACAATGCAACTTTTGTAGACAAAAATCAACTTAGACCATTTGGTCCATTTAGAAACACGTATAAGAGATGCTTTCCTGAAACAAGAACGTATGGTTTCTGTATTTTTCGACGTGAAAAAAAGCTTATGACATAGACTGGGAAAATGGCATATCAAAAGACCTGTTTAATCTTGGTAAGGGACACCTGCCTGTTTTTATTAAAAAGTTTCTATTGATTCTAGTCTTTTAAGTGTAAATTTACATTACCTCAACCATATCATCAAGAAGAGGACATTCCTTAGGTTCTCTTATAAGTGTTGACCCTCTTCACTATTAAAGTGAACTCAGTTACTTGAACAGCTTCCTCCCACTCTCGGCCTTTATGTTGATCATCATCATGCATATCAAGGATTTAGGCCTAGCCTGGCCTGTTCCTGCTTTAGAAGTCATCGTTGAATCGTTTAAGAAGACACCTGGTTTTCTTTTTCCTAATGGCTTGTACTTTAAGGCTTGTTTTGGTAATCTTTCTGTTTTCATTCTTTGAACGTGTTCCATCCATCTATGTTTATATTTTTTAATTTTTTCAATTACTGGTTCTTGGTTTAATTCTTTCATAATATCTTCGTTTCTTTTGTGATCAAATAAGGTATACTTTGCAGTTTTTCTCATAAACTTCATTTCTGCTGTTGTTAATCTTTGTTTGTTTTTTTGTTTTATTGTCCAGATTTCACTTCCATATATTAAGACTGGTAGGGCTAATGTATTGTATACTTTTGGTCTGATTTGTTTTTGAACTAGGTTTGGTTTAAATATAGAGTTAATTACACCTGTTATTTTTAAATATTTTGCAATTTTTATGTTTATATCTTTTTCATTTTCATATGTGATCATGCATCCTAGGTAGTTAAATGAATTCATCTGTTCTAAGATCTTGTTATCTATTACTCTTTTAGTTCTTGCTGGATCTTGCCCTTTAAAGGCCATAGTTTTTGATTTTTCTGTTGATATTATTATACCATAATCTTTGGCTATTTTATTTAGATCTAAAATAGCTTTATGTAAGTTATCTTCAGAATTTGTAATTATTATTTGGTCGTCCGCAAAGAGAAGAGTGTTTAAGTTTACTATAGGAGAAAGTTTTATTCCTTGATGTAAATTTTTACTCCATTTTATTATTATTTCATTTAAGTAGATATTAAAAAGAGTTGCTGAGAGAGGACATCCCTGTCAGACCCCTTGGTTTATCTCTCTCGTATATGATAGCTCGTGATTTAATCTTATTTGTATTTGATTATTTTCATATATATACTTGTGATAGCTTTTAGGATATTATTTGGTATTTGTCTTTCTTTTAATAAGTTAAATAATATGTTTCTTTTAACTTTGTCAAATGCTTTTTCAAAGTCAATAAATGCAATATGTGTTTCTAAATTGTATTCTCTTCTTTTCTCTATTATTAATTTTAGGCAAAAGGCCGGGTCTATATATGATCGTCCTTTTCTAAATCAGAATATTTCATTAGTTTGCTATTTAAGATTCTGCTATATATTTTGTAACAGGAATTTAGTATACTGATACCTCTATAGTTTTTAGGGTCATCTCTATTACCTTTTTTAAAGATAGGAATCACAATTGCTTTTTTTTTCATTCTATTGGGGGATACCAGTTGAATAAATTTTATTTAAAAATAAGTCTTTCTTTTAAAAATAATAAGAGTCTTTCTGAACTCAGTTACTTGAACAGCTTCCTCCCACTCTCGGCAGTTGCCTTTATGTTGATGACCTCACAATTTACTGTCATTCCTGAAATATGAGGATCATTGAAAGACAACTTCAACAAGCCATTGATCATGTCTCTTCATGCACTCTTTGCCAAGGTTTCAGATTGTCTGCAGAAAAATCTGTTTGTGTACACTTCTGCCAGAAATGCACTCTTCACCCCAAACCTGATTTAAGATGGCTTAAACTATTATCCCAGTAGCACCCAAGTTCTAGCGACTCATCTTTCACAGAAAGCTAACATTCTCTACACACTATAATAAATTTAGTTTAATCTTTTATCCAAGTGTAAGCAAACAAAGTTTGTGCCTGAAGTATCTTCAGGACTGAGGCAACTGATGGTAAAGGTGGACTAAGCTCTCATCACTTGTCTTAGTATCTCCCATAGTGCAAAGCACATCTCCTTGCAGACATGTATAATACTATGCATTAAGGGAAGGGCCACTACCCAGACTGCTTTAGACCTTTATTGAGGTCTCGTCAGCTGGAGCCAGACCCAGAGGTGGTGATACTAAGGTGGAAGAAACTTCCAAATTCTTTACACACATTCATCATCTTTGGGGATAAGTCATAAAGGCATTCAAGTGGTTCTTTACCTTTTTTTTGCCTGGTGCCCCCTTTCAACTATTTGTATGGCCTGGTGTCCCCCTGATCAGTTTTACACTAGGTTAATGACTCAATAAGATAATTATAATATATTATTAGGCAAACCTAAATTACCCTCAACATATTTGAGCTGATAGTTAATTAAAAAATAATTACTTCGATACAAATTAATTTTTCTTAAAAAAGATGGCTACCCTCAACCTGATGAAATACTGCTAATTTTTCAATATCAGGTTCAGTGTTTGATAAATGAAGTCTCAAGTCTCCTTTTTCACTTATTTGCAGTCTATTTTGCTGCTTAGCTAACAATAGCAACACGATGCTCAGTCCTTTCTCGAACAAGTATGAAGAAGGAAAAGCAATGAGCATTAATTTTATTTCTTGCCAAAGACGAGGATACGTGCATTACATGTTTGGTCAGAGTCTTTCATATCCATGCTTTGAAATTATACTTGAGCTTCAAAATTATTTTTTAAGTCAATAAATTCTTCACACAAATTGGGATGAACAGAAGTGCCATCAGAAAGAAATGGATTTATGACCCAATCGGGTATTTTATGTCCATCAAAGTCTTTAAATCTGATCATCAAGTCACCTTTCAGTGTTAGAAGATGGGAACATTAACAATCTGAATCTGTAACTAATATTAAATCATCTATTGTTGGTGGACTTGGGAACTGCAGAAAATCTCGTCTTGCAATTCTCTGCTTGCTGAATGTTAATTTGCTGACAAAAGCATTTATAATTCCTTTGCTGTAATAAGATTCATGCTGCTTCCTGCAATTTGATATTAACCCTCATTTAATTTGGTGAAAATATCGGAAAGATATGCAATATTAACCTTTTCCTTTTTTAGAACTTTACACATGTTCTCATCACTTGAATTAAGAAGTTCCAAAACAGTATTGTAGAGATCATTAAAGCGCCACAGACAGTTTCCATTTGCGAGCCATCTAACTTCAGTGTGAAGCAAAAGACGCTCAAATTCTTCTTCATTTTCGTGGCAGAGTTCCCAAAAAATATGGGTATTCAATGACTGGGCTTTTATTTTCTTCACTGCTTTAATAACATCATCCAAAGTCTCATGTAGTTTACTGCTGCAGTTAAGTGCTGTCTATGAAGAATGCAGTGAACTGTAGAGATATTTGGAACTGATTCTTTTAAATGTGCTATAAATCCACAGTGACGACTACTAATCATAGCTTGTGCTCCATCAGTTGCACATGCAATAATATTTGTGAGAGGAATGTTTTTAGCATTAAAAAAGTCTTTAATAACCTTAAAAGTTGTAGAACTTTTTGTTTTCAATTTTCTGTTGTTCAGCAAATAGAAACTCTTTTTCTTCGTTATTTCTTCATTAATTATATAACTCACATAGGCCATTAACAAAGCTTTGTTTTCATAAAATTGTCTCTTGGAGTTGCAAAGAAAATTATATGGTTTTTAAATCATAAAGTTTTTTCAGTGTCCTTTGCCATTTTGTCAATTCTTCTTGATACTGAATTATTGCTGAGAGGAATTGACGACGTCACGTTACTTTTACCTTGTCAAATCATCGTATCTAAAAGTTCATTTATTGCCAGTTAAATGAGGTTTCGATAATAGTATGTGGCTTTCCGCATTTGGCAATTAATTTTAAAAGATTGCAAGATACAAAAAGTCCCTTCTCTTGTTGGTTACTTTGTTTTGCAACCAACCTTTTAAGTCAAGGACAAGTCTTAAATTTAGTCTTTAATTTGCGAAAGTACTCCACATCCTTATTTGCTTTATTTGGATGCTTTGTTTTTAAGTGCTCAATTATTCTTGAAGTCTCCATTCCTTCATTTGAGAAAGTTTTTTTCACATATTAAGCACATTTGTAACTTCTCATTATTTATAGACAGAATAACTCCATATTTTTAATATTCACTTGAATATTGATGATACTTTTTTTCCCCACTCATTTTAATGGGCTACAATGCTACACAATATCAATGAAGTGTGCCACACGATACCACAGGCTAGATTTAATTTGCAAACCAGGGTTGTCAGATAGGTGATAGGAAAAGTAGCAGATAAAGCTTATGAAAGTAGCGGACTCTTCTAAAAAAAAAATAGCCCAAATTAATTATTTTCAATGTAGAAAATTCAGACCAAAAAGTAGCGCAATTACTTAACTTTCAATGTAAAAATTCAAAAAAATAAGTAGCGAATAAATTTGAACAGTATTGCCAAATATACAGTATTCTGAATGTGTTGCCAAACAAAATATAAATAGGGCTGCTAGATTAAATATACAGAATTTTTTTGCTTTTATTATATTTGTATTATTATATTATATTAGTATTATAATGCTTATTGCCCCCTCAGCATTCACAGCACCCAGGTTAAGAACCGCTGCTCCACAAAACAGGGTACTGATCAATGTTCCTTGCTCTGCATTTATTGCACACTTGTATGGTCATAGTTTATGATTACGAGAAACTATTACAGATCCTGGGTTTACGGTTCAGCAAAGTAGAGCACACAGGTGTTTGGACCCTATCCATGATCAGGGTATCAGAATAGCTGCCAGTGCTTTTTGTACATCACCCATTCAAAGTCTTTATGTTGAATCTAATGAATCTCCCTCTATCACTTAGTAGAAGATATTTGTGTTTTTATTATGCCCTAAAGATAAAGTCCCTTCCAGATGATCCTACACAGACTAGTCTCTCTACATTGGGAGGTCCCAATGATATTATGCTTGCCTGACTGCCATTCATCCTTTTGGTATGTGCATTAAAGAGGCTATGGAAGCTATTAGCCTGAATGTTTCCAAAATTACTCGCACCATACAAAACAGAATTCCTCCATGGAAGGCTTGCATCACATCATACAACCTCTCACTGTGTCAACTACAGAAGTCTCATACACCCTCATCTGTCTGTCTTGAATTGTTCAATGCACACAGAACAGCCCACTTCGATTTCTTGCCCAACTATACTGATGGTTCAGGATCAGAGATCTCGATTGGCTGTACTGCTGTGTTTCCTAATACTACTATATCCAACCAGATCCAACTTGATTGCCATAATTTTATATGCCATTCAGCTTGCACTGCTGCATATAAAAGAAAACTCCTACCAAAAATGTGTAATTTATACTGACTGAGTTTTTTTATATGCTATCTCCTCTCTGGTGTTTAATCCATATCCACTGCTTGGTGAGGTGTGACAACTTTTGTACAAAGTAAAAGACCCTTGATTTTAGTGTTTGGCTGTGTTGGATTCCCAGCCACACTGAAATTAAGAGAAATGATATTGCAGAATTGCACATACTTTTTTTTGACATACCATTTGCTGACTACAAACAATTTTTAAAATCAAAGTTAATTGCCCATTGGCAGGAAGCACTGACAAACAAATTGCATTAGATTAAACTTTCATTAAGCTTTGGTAATCTACAAAAGTAGATGGTTCACAAAATGCAACACCTGTCATGCAATTAGTAGTCATATTCTGGTGGAGCGCCTGCACTTCTCACAAGAGTGCAATGACATTTTTACTTAGTTGGGTGAGCCCTATACTGCTAGATTTTATCAGACTAGGACAAATAGAATGATGTTTTAAAATTTTTATGAAGAATTAATTTATTCAAACACATTTGATTATGACTTTGTTTATATGTATATACTGCATTGGAGATGTGCATTTTATTTACTCATTTATCTTCTTATAACTGTTTCTTAATACCTTTAATATATTAAAGGCATTGGAGATATGCATTTTATTTACTCATTTATCTTCTTATAACTATTTCTTAATACCTTTAATATATAGGTGCTCTATTTTTTGTACATATTCTTTCTCTTCTTATAACTCTTTATTAATACCTTTTATATGCAGATACTTATCAACACTTTGTACATTTATCTTATTCATTTATCTCCTTATAATTATTTATTAATTCATTCCCAGTGTACTGCTATAACCTGTATCATTTTGCAGTATGACCTTATCTGTCCTCATGCCATAAAACCTCAAATCAACCAACCGATCATTCTGGTGGTTATAATTACAGGACCGTGAAGCACCTGAAGTTCTGGAACGACTTTCCAGTATTGATAGACGCTATAAAGATCTTTTAGAATTGGCAAAACTTCGCAAGCAGCGTCTTTTAGATGCCCTTTCTCTTTATAAATTATTTAATGAGGCAGATGGTGTGGAACAGTGGATTGAAGAGAAAGTAAGTATCTTTGTTAATTTTTGAATACTATACTGTTGTATTATTGTGTAATTATTTTGCTTTTTAAACAGTAGTGTATTAGAATCAGTTGAATTTTTTTTGCAAATAATATTTTTCTTTTCTACAAAATATAATTTAATATTGTTAAATATGTATAGTTATTTTTATATTTGCTAGTAATTTCTTTCATCATGTTAGGAAAAAATGTTGGAAACAATGGTGATGAGCAGAGATATGGAAGACATTGAAGTAATGAAACACCGCTTTGAAGGATTTGAACAAGAAATGAATGCCAATGCCTCACGAGTTGCAGTTGTCAATCAGTTAGCTCGCCAACTTTTACATGTTGAACATACAAATTCTGAGGATATATTAGCCAAGCAGAATCAGCTAAATCAAAAGTTAGTATCACTTTAGGTAATAACTTGCATACATATGATATTACTTTTATTATTCAAAACAAGAATTATCTTAATTCTTTTTCAAAAGAATCTCTTTTTCTATATAGTTTTCTTTTTGATGGATGCAGTGTAATCTAATGTTTCCTTAACAACAGTGATTCTACTTTTATTAGGTCACTGGTAAAATGTGTGCCACTACCTTGAAATGTTCTGCATTTGACACAGCATGTTCTTTTGAACTTGGTGTGTGTGTGTGGGGGTGGGGGTGAGAGCAACAGAATAAGTTACATTTTCACATGCTGCACTTATTTGTGAGGTGGTAAATTGTGTTTGCAAACTATGTAAACATTAGATAATTTTTTTTTTTCTATTTGTACATAAATTATTGAGCTCCCGTGTCAAGTTTTACTAATATTTCTTAAAATTGTATAGGATGGTGTTGATTCTGGATCAAAAGTTTTCAACTCAGGTGATGCTATCAGAGGACGTATACTTTTTTGGTATCCATGATATTCAGGAATATGCTGTTATATCTCTGTATATTTGTTATTTGAGTATGTGTGTTCTCCTTTTGCTTCTTCCCTTTTGATCTATGCCCTTTGTTTTGTTCTTGTGTGTCTTATTTATCGTGTGGCCCTTTTAACTTATTAAACTGTGTCCTAGCTATACGCTGATTAATAGTCATATCACATGAACTTAGTTAAGTTGATGTTCCTTCTTAAAATAATTCTTCTATCCCTTTTTCTTACCACTTAAACTTTAAAGTTCCTACAAAACGGTGACACTGCTGCTGAATATGCTTGTAAATGAGGCCAATTTATGAGTACAGATAACTATCTCCTATGCTACAAGAAATAAGGAAAATTTATTTTATTTATGACTGTAGCACCTGAGTTCTTCACATAAAGCATTGGAGATATGTCATAGCACCTTTAGGATATAGCCGAATCTAATTGTGGGCTGTTTGCAATGACTTATTGCAACGTGGTCTAATTGCAACTGCTGTAATTAACAGTCATTGCAATTCCCCAAATTCTTAGCATACAGGTTCGGAGTTTTTGCAAGGCAGTGCATTGTACAAAGATCAGGCGATAGTCTCAATTAAGTGAACAAAACACATTTATTGTAAATTAAGATAATTCTACACTATTATACACTTTTCAAACAACTTCTCTATTAATCTTATCTTGAATTTTAATTACTGTCTAACATTATTAAGCTTGCCATTTACAGTGAGAGGAGATTCTCATATTCTACAAATCTGGCTGTCACTATTCCTAACTTATGTTATGCTAACATTCGATTTCAAACCTTGCCAACTATGACAATATTATTAGCCTAGTAACACTATCTCCAGTGGACTCATTATCTCCTTCTGCACTTAACTATTAATACAAAAAATCTACTCACAGGTCCTTAGTAACACATATAGTCCTATCAGCACATGAGATCCTTTGTTGTTTTTGCTGACTGGATTTCCTCGTTCGGTGCTTAGTAGCCATCCTTCTGTAATTCACTTGTGGGAACAGCGGGACATCTTTGCCGAAGGGACTAGGTTGAACAAAGCCGTTCTGCTTTCAGTGCACGAGGCAAGTTTCCTTACTTGCTACACATCACGGAAACTTTCAATGCTTCTCCTGTGCTCCCCCATTTCCCACGGGTTGCATACTGATGAGTCCAATTGGACCTATGGACTACAGCTAGAGGACTATGAGAAAGCGAGAGAGAATCCTGTTCTTCAGACCTCCTATATATGTTTTTTTGGGAGTTCTGTGTTTCAGGGTCGGAGACCCCCGAACATCCTGTAATCACTCTGATGTCGGCAATCTTGACCTTCGATGTAGGCAGGAAAACATCCTTGTTCATATGACCTTCAGTGCTATTGTTTGCTTTCAAGTCCCAGACATATATACTTACAATATATTATAATTACTATTTAAATTATGGGGATATTAAATCCCGCTTTGTTTTAACACTGAATAAAAAACTTAAAGATCGGAATCAAAGAGTTTCATGCCGAATATAGTAACTATAAAAAGTATCGGCAATTACTAATGTAAGCTAAAGCACATAGTTCAAGTATGTAGTACAAACTAGGGCAACTCATAGCAAAGGTGGGTAAAGCTATGATCGCTATTCTTAGTATTTCCCATTATGTAAAACACATCTCTTATGAGATATATGATGTTATACATTATGGTGGGAGGTACCTTTAGTATTATACTTGGTCTAGCTACTCACTGATGAGATCTCAAAGATCGAAACCGGTCTGGGTAGTAACCTCCCATCATAATGTATAACATCATATATCTCCTAGGAGATGTGTTTTACATTATGGGAAATACTAAGAATAGCGATCAGAGCCTTACCCACCTTTGCTACGAGTTGCCCTAGTTTGTACTACGTACTTGAACTACGTGCTTTAGCTTACGCTAGTAGTCGCCAATACTTTTATAGTTACTATATTCGGCATGAAACTCTTTGATTCCGATCTTTGAGTTTCTTATTCGGTTTTAAAACAATGTGGGATTTAATATTTCCTTAATTTAAATAATGTTTACATCACCGAAATGAAGCCTATTGGCTCTTTATTTTAAATAAATTATTATAACTACAATGTATACTACTTCAACACTTGGCTATTTTTACAATATCACTCCTGTATTTACACAAACTTTACAACCTTGAATATTTATACTAACTTGATATCTTTATGAACAAATTCAGTGTTACTCGTTTTTGCCAGATACTCGTATGGGTTTACAATCAGTATCGGAACGTGTAGTATTATTATATTTACTATATTTACAACCTCTGTAAAAGTTCAATCCAAAAAATTCATCATCATCAAATTCCTGACATGTACCCTCAAATGGTGTACAGGATATGATAGTATTACATGAAAAATTTACATTGTTACTAACTTCCTATGTACAATTTTCCTCCAAATCAGTCTGTTACTTGTCAAGACTCCAACATTATCGGATCTTATATTTCTATTGTCTAAGGCACTTTGTATTGTATCAATCCACCCATATCTTGATCTTCCTCTGGGTCGTTTTCCTGCCAACCTGGCAGAGAACACTTCTTTTGCTAATCTTTCTTCGCCCATTCTGTTTAAGTGACCAAACCACCTGAGATTAGCTCTGCTAACGCATTCCTGGATGTTGACAATGTCAAGTTCTTTCCTAATATCCTCATTTTTAATATGATACTGCCATTGATGCTATCTGTTCATGCCTATAATCACTCTCATATCTGTGATCTCTAGTCTTTGGTCAAGTGTTTTACTTCTGACCCAGCTCTCAGATCCACAAGTTAAAACTGGTTTGAACACCGTCCTGTATACAGCTAATTTAGTGTTACGACTAATTTCTCTCTTACTCCATATGAATTTATTCACTTGCTTTCCTACCATACCAGCTTTGTTGATTGTGTTGTCTATTTCCATATTTAATTTACCATCTTCAGTAAAAATTGTGCCTAAGTGGCTGAAATGTTTTACTTGTTCCACAGGTTCTCCATTCACAACACAGTTGACATTTTCAATGATTCTGCCTATTTTCATTGTCTTTGTCTTTTTATTGCTGACCTTCATACCATATCTATTACAACAGCTATTCAATTTAGTCAGAGAATCTTGCAGACTTGTAGCGGATTTATTTAGAAGTATAACATCATCCGCATAAAGCAAAGAGCTGACATTAACATCTCCAATTCTGATATCATGTTTAATACCATTTTCCTTCATAATGTGATCCATATAGATAATGAATAACAGAGGGAATAATGTACATCCTTGTCTCACACCGGATTTAACATTAAACCATCTTCCTGTACTTCTTTCAATTCTAACTGCTGACTTACAACTCAAATAAAGACTAAGTATTGCTTGATATAATGCCCCATTGACACTATATAACTGTAGTGTATTGCATAGCTTCTCTCTTGGCACCTTGTCATATGCCTTTTCCAGATCGACAAAACTTAAATACAGATCTTTGTTATACTCCCATGATTTCTCCACTATATGTCGTAAAGTGAAGATCTGATCCTGACAGCCTCTATTTGGCCTGAATCCAGCTTGTTCTTCACCAAGCTTTTCTTCCCCAATTCTTCTCAACTGTTTCTCAAGTATACTTGCATAGATCTTGCTAGGAACACTCAGTAGGGAAATACCTCTGTAATTCTCACATTCAGTTTTATTTCCCTTTTTATATATGGATACTATGAGAGCTTTACTCCAATCAGGAGTACTTACTCCAATGCAGGATTAGTTCAGAAGGCCTGGACAGGCCTTCTGAACTAATCCTGCAGTGCAGCCACTGTAAGACTTTTATACCACCATACTTCAGCATTTCTGGTCGAATATCATCTACTCCAGCTGCCTTTCCACATTTCAAGCTTTTGATGGCTTTTTCTACTTCAAGTGTGGATATGTATTCCTGACTGTATGCCTGTTGAGTGTTTTTTTAGCACTGTGCTATTACTGCTTGTTTCATTTAGCAATTTTTCGAAGTAATTACTCCATTCTTCAAAGATATCTTTTTCTCCTGTTTTCATGTCACCATTATCATCTCTAACTCCTTTTACAGTCCTCTTTCCTCCATTTTTAAGCTTCTTGAACAATCTGCAGAATATCTTTCCACCTTCTTGATATTTATTTTCTATGTTCTTATGAAAGTCTTCCCATGACTTTTGTTTAGCTAGTTTTACACACAGTTTCGCTTTCTTACATTTGTCTCTGTATTCTCTAAGTGCACAAGCTGACTTATTTGCCAGGAACTTTTGATGTGCTTTGTTCTTTTCCTTCACTGCCTCTTTAACTTCATGTGTCCACCATTCAGTTTTGATTTTTCTATCCTTGCAGATAACCTCACCACATGTCTCTCTGGCTGAATCAATCAGGGTGTTCTTCAAGGCTTGCCACTGAATCTCCAAAGTATGGTTCCTGTTTCCAAACCCCTTCATTTTTTTCAATAATCTTTGTGTATTTTAGTCTACAGTTCACATCTGAGAGCTGCCCAACTTTTATTCGCTTTAAAACTTTCTTACATGTTATTCTTTTCAATATGAAATTCAATTTTGTCCTGCTCAAGACTAAATAGTGATCACTTCCAATTTCAAATCCTCTATACACTCTAGTGTCCTGCACCAGGGAGAAAACATCACTATCAACAATAACATAGTGAATGAGACTTTTGTTATTCCTTGCCTCTTCTCTCCGTGTGAATTTGTGTGCATTTTTATGTTGGAACATGGTGTTGGTAATAAAAACCAGTCCATGTTCCAATCAGAAATCCAACAGATATTTGCCATTATTATTAGCTTTGCTCTTAACCCCTTAACATACAAAGATGTCTGTGACATATTTTTTGTTTATTGCACCAAAATTGATTTTGAATTTTGATTTCACATATAAATACAACCAAATACAGATGCTAGACAATCTTGTGCCTATTTCCTGTCAGCCGAGAAAAATTGCCAACACCGTGTATCAGCTATTTTATTTGTGTTTGCACAAATTCATCATTATTTTTCAAATAATGATGAATTTGATCCAGCAAATCACCCTTGCCCAAAACTCGGCCAAAAAATTGCTAGAAAAACGACCAGTTTCTGATTTTTAATTGGTACGTTAAGGGATTAATGAATTCATAGGAATTTGTTAAGAAATTAATCTTAATGAATTCATAGGAATTCCTTTCTTTTCACATAATTCTGTTAGTATTCCATAATCTTTGCTCATTATTTGAGTTCATTACTATCATACTGTAAAATCTTGCACAAGAAGTTATTTTATAACTTATCAAGCTCAGTTTTACAAGGGTCTTAAAGCAAAATATTACAGAAGATATAATGTAAAGTTGATGTAAGGTATAAATGAAAAATTAGTTATAATGTATAGTGTATGCATGATTTAAAATTACCTGTAAAACTATTGTGATCAACACAAAGGAAGAGAATGATTCTTTTGTTAGAGTAATGAGTCAGCAAAACATTGACCAGATTAGTAAATAACAAAAGAAACTCTCAGAGGGAAAAGGTTGCAGAGACTTGCAAAAGTTGAAAATCATCAAGAACCAAGACTTTGGTAGAAGCACACAAAAGTGACGTTGACACGCCTGAGGATAGGCACAGAAATTGTGGAGGTAAAAACAAAGAACAGGAAAGGATATTTAAGTGACCTGGTGAGTAGGAAATGACATTCACTAGGGTTCACAAAGGTTCACCTGAATTACCTGGAGTTGAGAAGTTCCGAAGTACAGAAGTTGTCATGTTTCTCCACGACCACCAGCACCTGTGGCCGGGAACCATGGAAAGGTCTTGCAGATGAAGCCCAGGTCTCTTTCCTGATAGAACAGCTTCTAGTTATTGACTACAGAGATAGAGAAAGGAACTGACATCATTCAGAATTCACAGTGCCATCATCAAGGATGAGATGTATTTCCGTGATGTCCTAGAGAGAATAAGAAACGTCCTAATCAAGATAGAGTAACGAGATGTCCCAACAGAACTTTCACTGAATACAACGGACTGTTTGTGAAAGAAGACCTGTGAGTAACTGTAATATGTTGATACTCTTGTGCTACGGATATATGCAACTGTGTAAACGTATGAATTAAGTGTTGTCTTAATTATGTAAAATACTGTGTCTGGTAGTGTATTGTATAGTATTGTATCATATAGTGTATGATAATCCAGTAGCCATAACTAATTATTTGTCTCAAATGTACATGCAAGTCTTGGTTAGAATAAATGACTTGTAAACAACGCACTGATCTGATACTCGTCAATGCACTATCTCAAAAAAAATCATGAACATGTGTGATGATAGGAAATTGTCACAACTATCTTATGTGTTAAGATAATTAGAAACTTCTGTTTAAGTTACGAGCCTTTGCCGTTATTCAACATTTCAATCCCTCATTTTTGGGAATTCAGTCTGGCTGGCGCAGTCAAAAATCTAATAAATTTGCCAATCCGAAGAGCATAAGGGACTGAATGAATCGTAGACATATAGCTGGCGACAATTAGAATTAAAGTCACTTATACGATAAGATTTAAGGCAAGGCATTAAGGGGTTGGGGGCGTTAATTCAGCATGTGTTAGAAACATAAAGGAAATGCATTAGCTCTGTGTAGCAGTATATAAAATAATAATAAAATACCAAATAAAAATTATAAGTTATTTTACAATACGAGGGCAATACACTGACGGCCCATCCTACCACACTGTTATCTTTTACTCTCCTCAACAACCTTATGATGTCCATTCTTATATTCTCCTTGTTACCAACCAAATCATTCATGTCTAATATCACTACCAACTTTTGCCTTCTTATTCCCCATATCCAGTGCATTAATCATTCTACTCTCATAAAAGCAAATGACAGGATTGTGCATTTAAAACTGTTGCATAAATTGCAGGATATGGGATTGGAGTGTAAGTGATTATCTTGGATAGGGGGATGGCTTACTGACAAATAATGAAGAGTGCGAGGCTGCAAAAGCTATTATTATTATTATACACCTCTGAATCAAAAACATTAGAATAATCGAAGAAAATGTGTTGAATGATTTGCAATTCTAATTTATTGCATAGAAAATAATTGTTACCAAATGTGAATTAGCATCACTAAATCTACATGCTTTGTAGATTATATAACATAAAAATGTAATATACATAAGAAAACCTGTTTGAAAACATTCACAAAATTAGAATAATTTTTAACGTGGTTCAATATATTAGAATAATGCGAAAATAAATGCACAAAAATTACAGTCAAAGGTAAACCACATGATCCTCCTTAGCATTTATGACCATTCGTAAATGTAGGCACATTATTTACTAGCAGTTCATAGTCTTTTTTTTTTTTTTTTTTATCAAAACATGCCCATATAGTCTGATGACTAGAAACAAGCTCATGTTTTTATTTCTTGGGGCAACTTCTCGAAGACATTTCTTCATAATTCCTCACAAATTCCCAGTGAGGTTTAAATCTGATTATTTTGCTTGCCAAGGAATTACATTCATTTGCCTTTCTTTGAGCCATCTAGTAGTTTTCTTGCAAGTGTGACAAGAAGCAGAATCTTGCTGAAAAAGGAAATCGCCATCACATAAATCTTCCAATGCCTGTAACATAAAGTGCTTAAAAATTTCTTAGTATGCTTTGGAATTGACTCTTTCATACACAATACACAGTCTACCTGGACACGCTGCGGTCATACAAGCCCATGACTCATTTATGACAGAAATTTCAAATTTCACTGAACGCTTCATGCATTCTTTATCAAATGCTTCTTGCTTAAGATGCGAAACATCTCTTGATGACCATGGGACACACAAAAGATATTTTCATCACTAAAAAGTACCTTTTTCCAGTCCTTTTGACCCCACAACAGTCTCTGCTATTACACTCTAGTTGCCTTTTGCTTGGAAGTCATAAGTGGTTTCATCTTAGGAACCCATGAATTTGTTAAATTGTGAATGAATACAATTCACTAAGGAATGTTTCATTCATAATTTGACAAGTTAAAACCCTTGAAAAGGATATGCTTGTATTTTAGTATAAGTTGTATATAGCCTCACAAATATTGGATACCGTAATTAGTGTAAAACTTGTGAATATTTCTGTGTAAATATCTACTAAATTGTATGTTAGACAATGAATTTGTTATATACATGTTTTCTGTTAGAATTGTTATTAAATAATTACTGTGTAAATTGCATATAACCAACTGAGATTATAAGGTCAAAGTACGTGGGCAAGACACCGGATTAGTAAGTTGCCTCAAGTGGTCACGTGCGCATATGGCACGTGGTGACCTAAGTTTTTGGGGAAGATGCAACGAAAAGGCAAGACCCACAAGTGCAAAGGAATAATGTGTTGGGTGAAAATTTTGGGTTACAAGGAGTCCCGGTAGGGGTTGTTATAAAAGGACTGGAAAAACCCCCCAGGAGACTTTTTGTCTGGAGTCTCTGTTCTCTCTCGGCAGAAGTCGGAGGTGTCGGGTCGTGATTAGAGGGATTTGTGGATTTTCGAAGCAACGGGCAATTCCCGAAAAGATAGTGGCCAGGTAGCATGCCTTATGGATGCAGAATTGCCTCTTTCTAAGAATATTCTAGGCATAGATGATCGGTATGCAGACTCCATGAGGACCATCCTAAGCTGACAGGAATTTTAGCCTTAACATAGAGGGGGAAAAAATGTTTGGAAGGAAAGGAATCCAAGAATCGAAAGGACAAGCATGAGGAATCCTCGAGTTCGGTATAGTAAACCTTTAATCAAGTAATGTGTGAGAGGAAGGTAATTGTAACTTAAGAATCATAGACCTTCATAAAGTTTTGAGACTCTATCTAAAATTAAGAACAGAACTGTGGTATTTTAATCGTAGTCGGTGAGCAATATGTGCTATGTATTATATTTGTACTTGTGTTATTTGCTAGCTATGTTTAAGAGCTGTAGAGATGTCTAATCCAGACAGCTTGATTAACACCTAAAAGTCATTATTGGTTTTATAATCTAAGAATGCGAGCTTTGAACATATTGTTTTTGTAGTATTAATTACTGTGTGATGTATTGATTAATTTTACTTTGTAATTTAGTAGTACAGTGATAATTGAAAGTTCTTTATTCTGTATGATGATCATTATGTTAAATAAACCTTTTGCTCTTATTAATTTAGTTGCCTGGGTCTAAGTATCCGATGCACCGCTCATAAATTATTCGGATCTAAGCAGGAGATAATTGTTAAGACCACGACTGCAAACATGGTTTACAGTTGTGGTCTTAATTATAGGTTCAC
This sequence comes from Typopeltis vanoorti, assembly GCF_054136105.1. Taxonomy (NCBI): domain Eukaryota; kingdom Metazoa; phylum Arthropoda; class Arachnida; order Uropygi; family Thelyphonidae; genus Typopeltis; species Typopeltis vanoorti. Next base: position 51,690,338 of record NC_143565.1, read on the forward strand.
TTCTTGGGTTCTGGGTGGTGCAGCAGAACAAATAAATTTTCCCAGAACCTTAAGAGAAGTTAACTTCAGAAGTTTTGTTACCAAAGAGTTGGCTTAACCTTGAGACAATCCCTTTGTAGATCAGTCGCGCACGTGATAATCTAAGGGGCTGAAGTATATAATAATAATACAAAGACAGACACGTTATAGGTACTGTTGAGATAGGACAAATTATTCAAGAGATAGTTAATTAAAGGAGTTAAGCCATATTAAGTAAATATTACCTATGATGACGACATTATAATAAATGGTGCAGTTGGCAGGATGTGATTGTACTATTAAATTGAAATCTTAAAAAGTTCACAATGAGTGGATTTCAGATTCTGACTGGACATTTGAAGAGCAAAGGTTAAATTTTGAGTAATTTGAATATTTTCTAGTGTAGTACATTGTAAACTCAGGTATAAGCATGTCCACTCCTACTAGTAGTTCAGGAATGAATGATACAGAGTTCTTTAGGTATATAAATCCACAACATGTGTTCCCACAATTTTTGGGGGAAGAGACGGACGACGTCATAACGTTCTTTTGCTATATTGAAGAGCTAAGAAAGGCTGGAGGATGGACAGACTTTCAGCTACTGGTGCTACTCTGCAGTAAGCTGGTAGGGAAGGCCAAAACCTTCCCATACTCCTCCCCTGTTCTAAAAGAGACCCTGGAATATCAAAAATTTAAAGAGATACTAATCTCTAAGTATTCAAAGAAAAAAGGGGGCCCCGAAACCTTGTGGGAATTGTAGGGATGCTTACAGGAAGAAGGCGAAAGTGTAACTAGTTATCTAAACAGAGTACTGTCCATTACTCGATCCATGAGAACCTCATCCCCAGAGGAAAGGACCCATCTGGAGTGGACAGCATTCCAGCAATTTAGGATTGGGTTGTGTGATGAATTGAGAGGGGTCATTTATAAAAAGGGGGCGAGAGACTTGGATGGATGTTACAACCTAGAGAGAGAGAGAGAGAGAGAGAGAATAGTGGAAGAGATGGCTCACGCCTCCTCTTTGAGGCTACAATTACAGAAGGGATCAGGGGCTCATGTTCCCCCTCCTTGTGGGTTCTGAGAACAAGTCCATCTCTAATGTAGGTTCTGATCTCCTGAAGTCATTCAAGTACCATCAGTGCATGATGAAGAGAAGCAGTAAATCTGCAGAAACATAATGTGAGGAAGGGAATCCACCCTTCAAAATGTGATGGACAGGGAATGGGATTGGAAATTTCGAATCTCTCCAAAACAAGTGTAAAAGGGGGGAGACCTACTGGTCGCCAGTGAGTCACCCGAAAAGAGGAGCTCAAGTAAACAAAAGGGGTAGAGAATGCAAACTGTATCGGTGGCAGAGGTAGAGGGAAGGTTGCCCTTGTCTCTGGTGGAAGGTTTTATTGAGGAAATCCCCTGCAACTTCTTGTTTGACACCGGGGCTCATGTATCTGTGATTCTAATGCCATTAATCAAGGAATTCCGGACTACGAACACCTAACTACTTCACCAAATTGTGCAACCCTGTAAAGATCATGGGAATCGCAAAGGTTGAGCTCCTCTCAGTATTGAAAGTCAAAGTAAAAATCTATACCATGCTTCCCGGTAAACATCTCGCATGAAATGCTGGTCCTCCCCGAGCAGACACTAGTAATCAAGTCATGCTAGGCCTTGATTTTCTGGAGAAGCATTGATTTATGTGCGACTTCGCTAGTAAGACACTATCTCTATGTGGAAAGAAGTTCAGGCCAGAATTCAGAATAAGGCATGCTGGTGAGGTGAAGGAGGCTATGGAAATTGAATTGAAGGATCATAATGATGACTCGAGTATGTCGAAGGATAAGTTAGTACAAGGTGCCATTAAGTTACCAAGCTCAGAGCAGGAAAGGATTCAATTCAAAGAATTTTTCAAGTTAGTGTTCTATCACTAACTTGAAAGAGTGTTCACAGAGGAGATCAGCTCTCTTTCCTGCACCAACAAGGTACAGCATACCGTTCAAATTACATCCGATGTACCAGTATATGTCAAACAGTATCAAACACCCCTCAAACATATGGACAAACTTTAAAAGTTATTACTAGAGTACGAGAAGGTGGGCATTATTGAACGATCCATTTCTAGTTGGAACAGTCCATTCATCTTAGTAGAAAAACCAAATGGTGGGTTAAGGTTTGTTCTAGACTTCAGAGAGGTAAACAAGGTCACCAAACCTATTGATTTTCCAGGATGCAAGACTGAGGACTTATTGACCGGCCTGGAAAGAGCTAAATATTTCTCAAAATTAGACTTGAACTCTGGCTACTTCCAGATTCCTCTAAGAGAGGAAGATGGGAAGTACTTTGCCTTCACTATGAAATGGCAAAAGTATCAACTGTGTCGACTTCCCCGAGGGGCCAGGAACTCAGCCATGAGTTTCCAGTGTCTAATGTACTCTATCCTATCTGACATGTTAGGAAGACGAGTTATATGCTTCCAGGACAATCTCCTGGTCTACTCATGTTGCATTAAGGAGCACAGTAGATTACTGATGGGAGTTATGGAAAGACTAAACAGGGTCGAACTTTCCCTAAAGTGCTTGAAGTGTCAGTTTTTCCTCAGGAAAGTGGAATATTTTGGGCACATTGTGAATGAAGCTGGAATAACACCCACAAAAACCAATGTGACTGCTATATTAAAGGCAAGGATCCCCACTACTGTAAAACAGGTCCAGAGGTATTTGGGCATGATTAACTTCTATAGGAAGTTAATTTGGATCATTTAATATTGGATCATTAGGAACATAGGAAGTTAATATTGGATCATTCCCGAATGCTCCAAATTAATGGAGCTCATAGTTAGGCTAACAAAAAAGGGGTAAAGTTCGAGTGGTGGTGTGTGTGTGTGTGGGGGGGGGGGGAACAACAGCGAGTGCATCAACTTGTAAATTTGGCTTTGACCAGATCCCTGGTGCTGACCTATCCTAGGCTTGGTCAAACGTTTTTTCTCTCAGCAGATGCCTCCAACGATACGATTGCCTCGGTTGTAGAGCAGAGGGAGGGGGAAGGCTTTAAGCTCATTGCATTCGTCAGTAGAAAGCTTTCATCATCAGAGAGAAACTACTCCGTAATTGAGAAGGAAGCACTCGCCATCGTTTATGCCCTTAGAAAGTTCAGGTATATGCTGTTAGGGCAACAGACAACCTGCGTTCTGACCACAAGCCTCTGTCATTTATCTCTTCCATCAAGGATTAGAATCAGAGGATTATCCGGTGGGCATTAGAGATGCAGGAATTCAACCTAGAGGTAAACTACATTCCTGGCTCAGCCAACGTAGTTGCAGATTATCTGTTGAGATCTCTGGACCTGATGAGAGTGTTAGCTCAGGTGGAGAAGTAATCAACTCCATACTTAAGGCAGAAGAGTTAGACAAGATAAAGAGCACACCTCTTAAATACCAAGTCTGGGACAAACCTCGTATAATAGAAGAGCAAAAAAGGGATCCAATGTGTGTGTAGTGGGGGAGGGATGTATATGAAGGTCTTAAAAGGAGAGAAGTCCTCGGACACACATTCCTTCCATCACTTTGTACATAGACCAGGACGGTGTTTTACTATCAAGGCAGGCTGTTACAGGGAGGTGGAAGGATAAGATCCTAGTTCCAGAAATCATGATTCCCTGGGTACTCCACACATTTCATGATCCTGATCTAACGCGTCATCTGTCCCACACTCTATTCTACGTCACATAGACGTAGAATAGAGTGTGGGACAGATATATATGGAAAGGAATGGGGGGGGGGGTGTTGAGTCATATGTGTCTTCCTGCCACTTATGCCAACAAAAGTCCAGCATTATAGGTAAGGCCCCACTCCAGTCATTCCCAATTCCCACGTGCCCGTTTCAGGCACTAGCCATGGATATTGTAGGCCTGCTCCCTATCACCAAGAAGGGCAATAGGTATATATTAGTAATTGTAGACATGTTCTCCCGATATCCAGAGGCTGTGGCAATTAAGGATCAGACTGCAAGAACTGTAGCAGATAAATTTTTCGTGCTCATTATCTCCAGGTATGGAACACCCCAAATCCTCCTCTTAGATCAAGGCTCTAACTTCACAGCTGAAGTCATGCTACAGCTGTGCAAGTTGTTGAGAATAAAAAAGTTGTTCACCACCCCTTATCACCCTCAGGGGAACGGGATGTGTGAGAGGATAAACCGGACACTGAAACTTATCCTATCCAAATTAGCAGATAGCCAGGTGTCAAACTGGGATACCTACTTATCGCACATCTTATTTGTATGCAGGACCACTCTGCATACTGCCATTAGGGAAGTCCCTGCTGTTGTCCTTTATGGCTTCGAGCCTCTTTTCCCTAATGATTTCAAGAACTACCGGGTAAGCTCTGGATTCCCTGACATAGATGATTACCTAAATAACCTAATCATGGATAATAATATAGCATATGAGTTGGTAGTCAAAATGGGCGAGAACTTATGCCAACAAGTTGAGAAAATATAAGGATCTAAAACCAGGTAATCTTGTCTTGCTAGAACAATATTCTGTCAACCAGAAAGGAGGAAAGTTTGGAAAGAGTGCGGCTGGGCCTTATGAGATCGAAGAAAAATTTTCTCTGGTGACCTATAGAATAAAGGAGAGGACTAAACAGGGAAAAACTTTAATAGTGCACTCAAACAGATTGAAATTATATAAAACCAGATCAGACAGGTAAGTGTGTCAAGGGGTTTCGTTGGAAGGCGTGTGGAGAAGAAAGTGGAACACTCGTGCAGGGAACACTTATCCAAGAAGAAAGGATAGCACGAAGCCTACAACATGTAGGAAAAGGAGAGATGGCCATCAGGGAGGAGAGGAGAATCCTCTTTTGGATGTATTTTATCATTGTATCATTGCACCAGATACAATTGGCATAGAGACTACACTGGAACAGGACACCTGAATGAACAAACATTAATAATCAAAATTAGAGGAGAGAAACATTCCCTTAACAATGGGATTGGAGAGTCAGGACAAGCTAGGTACAATTTAAGACCAAGACACAACGGCCGGGCGAACCCACTCCAGGAAATAAATCGTATTCAGAGCATTTCACAAAAAAAAAAAAAAAAAAAAAAAAAAAGAACATAGTAATACATGTTACTTTTATAATCAGAGGAGTTCACAGCATGATGTGAGAGAAAAAAACAGAAGGAACGAATTCTGAAAATATAGTCATGGCTAAAGGCAATTTGAAAGACGGATTTATTCAAGCCGAAGACTCTTCCCTGGAATTGAAAGGGAGAACACAAAGAAAAAAAAAAATTTGTAGAAATTTTTTTTTAAAAGGGAGGGGGACCCTTTGTTAAATTGTGAAGAATGAATACAATTCACTAAGGAATGTTTCAGTCATAATTTGACAAGTTAAAACCCTTGAAAAGGATATGCTTGTATTTTAGTATAAGTTGTATATAGCCTGACAAATATTGGATATCGTAATTAGTGTAAAACTTGTGAATATTCCTGTGTTAAATACCTACTAAATTGTATTGATGAAAGTTTATTTTTCATTTCGTTAGACTATAATAACTTTAGTTTAATCCTTATCCAAGTGTGAGCAAACAAAGTTTGCACCTGAAAGTATCTTCAGGACTTGGGTAAGGTGATACAACACCGGGCAACTCGTTGCAAAGGTGGAGCAAGAAAAACATCACTCCTATCTCAGTATCTCCCATAATGCAAAACACACCCTTGTGGATATGTATAGTGTTATGCATTAAGGGAAGGGCCACTATCCAGACTAGTTTCAACCTTTATTGAGGTCTCTTCAGTGGGAGCCAGGCCCAAGTGGAGATTCCAGGCAGAAGTATTAGCAAGATCATAGAAATGACCTTTGCAATGAGTTGCCTGGTGTTGTACCACCTTATGCCAGTCCTGAAGATACTTTCAGGTGCAAACTTTGTTTGCTCACACTTGGATAAAGGATTAGACTAAATTTATTATAGTCTAATCAAGTGAAAAATAAACTTTCAACATCTTTCTCTAAATCCAGAGTAATTTAATAAAAAGGTGGCACACCATTTGGCAACTACTATAGGTAGAGATGACCTTGCTAATACTTCTGCCTGGTATCTCCACTTGGGCCTGGCTCCCACTGAAGAGACCTCAATAAAGGTCAAAACTAGTCTGGGTAGTTGTCCTTCCCTTAATGCATAACATTATACATATCTGCAAGGAGATGTATAATGTTATGCATTATGGGAGATACTGAGATAGGAGTGATGTTAACTTGCTCCACCTTTGCAACAAGTAGCCTGGTGTTGTACCACCTTACCCCAGTTCTGAAGATACTGCCAGGCGCAGACTTTGTTTGCTCACGCTTGGATAAAGGATTAAACTAAATTTATTATACTAAATTGTATGTTAGACAATGAATTTGTTATATACATGTTTTCTGTTAGAATTGATATAAAAGAATTACTGTGTAAATTGCATATAACCATCTGAGATTATAAGGTCAAAGTACGTGGGCAAGACACCAGATTAGTAATTAAGTAAATATTACCTACGACGATGACATAACAATTTAAAACCCCATTTGTGAAGTTGTCTCAATGTCATAGATTTAGGCACATCCGCACCTAGTTCTATCCGTCTCCCGTGAAAATATCTTACACTTTGGAAGCAGTTTTTCTTCATGATTTTCTTCAATCTCCTCTCATCTTTTGATGTAATTATTACATTTTGACTGCTATTCCAGCGATTATTTTGAAAATTCTGGTTATTAGAATACTGTCTCAATACTCTACTCACGTTTACTTGAGAACATTTCAACACCTTAGCTATGCTATAAACCTGTTGAGTTTGGCCTTTGTGTGTAGAGATGCCTTATGATAGCTTCTGATATGTCACCCATTCGACCCATATTTAGCAAATAATTAACTGAAATCCATGCACAAACGATTCCTCATGCACAAGTCAGTCCCTTAGCTACTGAAATATATACTATTTCTATTCTCTCCTTAAAACCAATTGGAAAAACTTGAAATATTCTAATATTTTGAAACACATTAAAAATTATTCTGATTTTGTAAATGTTTTCAAATAACTTATAATGTATATTACATATTTATGTGTTTACATGATTATATAATGTACAGAGTACATAGATTTAATTATACTAATTCATATTTGGTAGTAATTATTTTATATGCAATAAATTAGAATTGCAAATCATTCGACACATTTTCTTTGATTATTATTCTAATTTCTTTGATTCGGAGGTGTATATGGATATCATGTTGTTAAATTGTGAATGAATACAATTCACTAAGGAATGTTTCATTCATAGTTTAACAAGCTTAAGCACAAAAAAGAGAAATGCTTGTATTTTGGTATAATTGTAAATAGCCTGTAAAACTTTAAGATAACATGATTAGTACAATTTTTGTGAGTATTCACATGTGAAGTTCCTACTAAACTGTATATTAACAATGAAAATAATGTATATCTTGTCTGTTAGCAATGATCAAAAGTTTGTGAATTGTATATAACCAACTAGTAACCCAAGTTCAAAGTACGCGGGCAAGACACCGTGATTAGTGAGATGCCTGAAGCGGTCATGTATGTGTAGGGTACGTGGTGCACCGAAGTCTTCTTGGAAGACACTGCGGAAAGGCAAGACCCACGAGTACAAGAAAATAGCGTATTGGGTGAAAATTAAGTATTGCAGAAGGGTGCCGATAGGGTTGATATAAAAGGGCTGGAAAAAGGGCTTCTCCACCGCTTCGATATCCTAGGAGACCCAGGAGACCAGACTTGAGCACAGTAATCCAGATATGGATATATCATGGCCTTATAAAAGGGGAATAACAACTTTCTTAACTCTACTTGTTAATCTGTTCTTTAATAGCCAAGTAATCTTATGGACTTCATTAACTCTCTTCGTGGCATACAGTGCCATGAATGTGATACATAGCTTGTAATCTCTTTATCCCAAAATGCATAACTTTACATTTCTCCATATTAAACTGACATCCATTATCTCTTGCCCCATACTGACAACCTATTTAAATCATCCTGCAAGCACTCCACATTGCCTTAATTAACTGTTACTCTACCTAATTTCGCATCATACAAACAACTGAATATTTCCATTCAAGTTATTTCCTATATCATTTATGTACAAATTAAACAGCAATTGTCCCATCACTGAACCTTGTGGCACACCACTAGTCATCTTTTTTCTCATGGATTCTGCCCCTTCATATAGCACTTTTTGATGTCTATCCAGCAGCTACCCTCTTATCAACTTAACCGGTGTCATATCCATCCCCACTTGTTCTAATTTGGGTAACAGAGTTCCATGTGGTATTCTGTCAAATGCCTTTGCAGAATCACCGTATAACCATTTCCTTTATCCAACTCAGCTGTTACTCCATTATGAAAAGATAGCAAATTACTAAGGCATGATTGATCCTTCACAAAGCCATGTTGCCCCTCATACAGTATCATATTTTTATCCACCCATTCTTGAATTCTCTTTTTGATTTGACCAATTTTTCCAGAACTTTTCCCACCATACCTGAGAGATTGATTGGTCAATAATTTGCTATTGCGGTGTTAGAACCTCTCTTATGCAAGGGAATTATTTTGCTCTCTTTCCAACTCCTTGGAACTCTCCAGAGCCGAGACTTAAAAGAACCGAGTTAGAGGCATTGCCAGTTCCCTTGCATATTCTCACATAACCTGTGCTGATGTCCCATCTGATCCCACAGCTGTATTTACATTGAAGTTCTGCAATATCCTAAGAATATCCAATTCATCCACCTTGTTCTCACACCTGTCCCTGTCACATATGTCATTTTAGTAATCTCACTTGGGTGATATATCCTTGCAAATTGGTCACTTAGTTGCTCAACTATTTTATCTCCTTCTGTTACCTTGTGACCATCAGTACTCATTAAGGCTATCCTTCCTGGTTAATGTTATTACTCTTGCTGGTCACTTTTCTCCTTAATATACTTTCCACAACTTTTTTTTTTTTCAGTGATACTATTCATCCATCTAACTTCTACCTGATTTATCCTCCTGACCTTGGGTATACAATGTGATATTGCTTCTTGATGCTCCTTAACTATCTCCCATGCACTACTAACATCCTTCCCTTGCATCTATTCCTGTAGCTATTTCATTTTCCGTCAACGAGGTCTCCCTGATGGCTATAATTTTTGGCAAAGTCGAGCTAACCAGTGCCAAAACTCCTCTAGTGATATGTCTGGCATTTGTGTACATACGTTCCAACATCTCTGTGGATCCAACCCATTTGAAACCTGTGAAATTGCATTCAGCATAACACACACAAACATTTCTCTCAGAGATGGCTGACCCCCCCCCCCCCCCCCCAATACTTCTAGTTGCCTGATTTTGCACTTCCAGCCTCTGACTGATCAGGCAAACTAGAAGTAACTCCAGATTCATTCAAATGCAGACCATCAGGCATATGCATAGTATTTTGTCTATCAGATTCACTTCTTACATCTATAAATTGCCTACCATTGCTCCTGCACCGTTTTGTCATTCACAATCATGTCCCTTCTGCTCACTTAAGTCCTGAGATGCTGATGTAGCATACTCACAATCTTTACTTTCTTACTCTTCATTTCTATTAGCAACTGTTTCATATCTTCTCATTGCATATTTCTCACCTTTCAAATCATTTGTGCCAGCTAAAACTATTAATCCTTTCACTTCTCCCTTCTGCAGACTAACAACTTGGCTAATATCCTTCATCTTTGTACCAGTTAAAGTGACCACTGCTGTACTCTGGTCTATTGCTATTCCCTCATTTACATTAATAATGTTGAGAAAGATTTGACTCTAAACATACACCTATTTGCTGATTATTCAAAGATAGCTAAGGTAATCAGGAATGCCACTGATATAGAGTACTTGCAGAATGATTTTAATAGGCTGTTATTGTGGACATGTGAAAATGTTTAATATTATAAATATAAAGTTATACGCTTTGGGGTGATGAGATCCTGTGGCACATTATATTGTGTGATTATACTAGTATAAACTGATATGGATCGTATTTCAATGCTAAAATAAACATTGATATTTAAGGAAGTAATCTTGCTTCTTTATAAGTTCTTGCCTGGGCTATTGTGCATAGGGTCTAGTCTTATTTCTGGTGTAATTCAGATACAGTGGAGAAGGGTCTGATAAGAGTTAAATATGATATTAGAACCTGTGGAATGTAGATTGAGGAATTAAGAATTTGTGGACAGCAGGCACTACTGACAGAAAAGTGTGACATAGAGACCTCTAAACTTCTGAAAGGGTCATACAAGATATCAAGAAATGGAATTTTTGATTTTATGAGGATAGGGAGAGAATTAGATGGTATCCATCAATGTTGGAATTAGTGCATTTACAGATGGTATGAATGAAATCAAGAGCTTGTGATGGCTGATGACTGTAATAGCAGACATGTATATAGAGAGCTTTTCTCCTTGTTATTAACTTTCACAGCTTATGACTTTGTGTGGGCATGAATTGTATACATTAATGTGTTATCCTTCTCTGTATATAGATGGGCGACTTTGCGGGAATTAGCTGAACGTAAACGGGAAGAAATCAACTCAGCCCATGGAGTTCAAACATTCCATGTTGAATGTAGAGAAACAATTGTAAGTACTGTATATTATTATTATTATTATTTATTTATTTTTAAATTTTTTGAAATTATAAATATTTTGCATAGTATAAAATAAGTACTTTTTCACATTTTGATCTCCAGTTTCACCTGTAAAGGTAAAAATGATGTTTTTTTTTTTTTTTTTTTAATCAAAGTGATACATATGCAGTTATCATTGTATATCTTAAAATAATGTTTTGGTAAACGTTTCTTGCATATGTATATGTCAAAACAAATAAAGTGTTGCAATTGTATTATTGCTAATAAAGATACCTTCAGATTTATTTGCAGTTTCTAATTATGTAGAGGATTTGAAATGGCAATTCGTTTAGTTCCCAGTAGAAGGGAAATGATTTCACATTAAAATAAGAGGTTCAAGAAAATCATACAAATATTGTTTTGGAGTAAACAAAGATAGTTTGCAAATAAGCTGAAAAGACTTAAAAGGATCTTAAAGGGCAAACAATAGAGGAAAATCAAAGACTAACTGATGAAGAATATTAGCAGAAGTCTACAAAACTAGAAAAAGAACTGGTCTTTTGTGTATTCAGGAGGTTACTAAGGAGTGGTCTCAGAAATCAACAAATATTATTGAAGAAAATGTGTGACACTTAATCACTATATGTTTTGAAAGATAGAGAACAATAGATGAATGATTATTTATTAGTTGATTGTGAAATAAATAAATATATATATATATATATATGTATATACACAAATTAAAAAAGTTATGAAAATTAATTTGTATTTAATAATTTAATTTGTGTGTGTGTGTGTGTGTGTGTGTATATATATATATATATATATATATATATATTATTTATTTTTATTTTATTTATTATTATTATTTTAAATAAGTTAGGAAATTTAATGACCTTTTTTATTATCTTACAAAGGTGGCACCTTTTGATTATTGTCAGTTATTATTTAATTAGCTTTTTACATATACTGAAGATGCCTGTAATACTCAGGCGAAAATTCTACTAATGAAATAATATTTTACGTGAGTTAATTCAGTTATAATTTTAAGTAATATGCCTACTGAAACATAAAATTTGTATTTATATTGGATAAATTGAGGTAAACACATATCAGAGTTTCAAAGTTTTCAAAAATATATATGATCTTTAATATACAGTGTGAATATAACAATATTTTATATTTATGAAGTAATCCTTTGAAATTGTTGTAAATTGAAAATTCACTTGTAAGAGGATCCCTGGTTTACCATACATCTTGTTCATTTGCAGATATACAGGGTGTTCGGGATAAATTTGACAGTTTCGTAAGGAAAAAGAAAATCTTCTTTGTATCTATTAAATTTAATGAATTGACAAAAAAACATTACAGGCAGAGTTAATTACAATACTATCAACAAGATTTACTCAAAATAACCACCATTAGCATCGATCACAGCTTCAATTCTGCTTCGGAACCTCGAACAAGCTGATGCTACAGTCTCCCTGGGAAGGGCCGCAAAAACTGTTTTAATTTTATCCATTAACTGGGCTTTTGTATTACTGGAAGTGCGATTGGTGTCTTTTTCAACTGCGCCCCATACAAAATAATCCATGGGGTTAAGGTCTGGGGAGTTTGGAGGCCAAACATTTGGACTGGTGAAGTCGTAGAAATTTTCAGACAACCATTTTTGACTTTTCCCAGAGGTGTGGCAAGGGGCCGAATCCTGCTGCCATACATACGGCCTACCATTGGCTACCCTTGTTATCCAGGGCTTGACTACAGTTAGCAACTCCACGAACAAAGCCCGAATTCCAATGCCAGGGTTCTTCAACACCTGTTCCTGCAGATTTGCGAGGAATTCTGCTGTACGAACGCAATCAGATCGTCTGCTAGGGATCTTTCTTCTTGCTACATCCTCGTAGTCACCATTGCAAGTCTCTAGTTCATGCCTGATTGTTTTTACTGTATTCAGGGAGCATTGGGCAACAGTCGTAATATCCTTATTTTGATGGCGGGCACGAATCATCATGATACAAGTTATTCTCTTCCATGATTCAGGTGGGTTCCAGCTATCCATCCTTTCTGACATCTTGTATATGAATGAAGAAGGGTCCAAACTTTTAAATGAAGAGAAGTGTGTGTTAATACATGTAACTTACGGAAAAATATAATTGATTATAAATATGTCAAATTTATCCCGAACACCCTGTAGTTCATGTAGCAGACATCAGTTTGCTTTAATTAAAATTGACCCTCCTATTCTTGAGCCCTGTGTTAGGATCATTTTAAAGAGCTTATATTTAGACTCTGTGTTGCATTATTATTATTATTACTACTACTACTGCACAGGCATCTCCATGGAGTCCAAAGACCCATCACAGGTCTCATCAAAGACCCACGACAGCTCAGTTAGTATCAATGATGCACTAGTTCATCATTCATATTTTGTTCACTTCCTTGTGTGTTCTTCTTTTCATTCTCTAGAACACTCACATTTTTGATCACAACCATTTACACATTAGAGGACTTATTATTTTAATAAACAAAGTAACAAAAAAATATACTATTCTAATAAAAGCAAAGTTATAACCTCTCTTTATGCATATACACTGCACACCAACCTTTCTCCATGCATCACCTGCTAGACCACATCCTGTTATCATAGGTTATCATAGACTAGTTGTTGCAGTTTTAGACTGTTGAAGTAAGCTCTTAAGGTGACTTGATCTTACCGTTAATAAAATCTACTGCCATGTGAAATTAGAAGCTAATTATTCGGTTATCATTTGGAAGGACATAAACAGCTTTATTGCATACTGCTAACTCAGTATATAGCTAACTTGATTTATCGGGAAACTTCATTTGTGATGTAGTAACCTAGATTCCTTTTATTTATATAAAAACTTCATGTCTGGTATGTACTCTCAGATGTACAGGTTACAATGATAGTACTACACGAAAAGTTTACATGCTTAATAACTTCCTGTTGACAGTTTTCCTCAAAATTAGTTATCTTCCATAACACTAATATTATTAGATCTTATATTTTGGTCATCTAAGGCACTTCTAACTGCATCAGTCTACCTAGATCTTAGTTTTTCTCTGGATCTTTTCCCACTCATCTTGGTATCAAATGTCTGTTTTGCCAATATTTTCTTTCCATTCTGTTGTGACCATACCACATGGGATTGGCTTTGCTCACATGTTCATGAATGCTAACATTGGTAAGCTGCTTTCTCAGCATTCTTAATTGTTCTCCCATTGATGTCATCTGTTCAATCCTTAAATCTTTTTTCAAAACTCCATCTGTAGTGTTCAGACTTTCATCACTTGTTTTATTTCTAACTTAGCTCTCAGATCTGTAAGTTAAAATTGGTGTAAACACTGTCTTATACACAGTTACTTAGTATAAAAACTAAGTAACTTGAAGTTACTTAGTTCAAGTGCATAAGTAAATTAAGAAAGATAATTCAAGTGCTTAAGTAAACTTAAGCACGTGAATTATCTGAATGGTTTTATAATCAATTCAAGCTTTTATATATATATATATATATATATATATATATATATATATATTGTTAGCTTTGGTGATTTCAGATATAAAATGTAATGTTTCAATAAGGATTACCATGAGTAGGCATTTTTAAATAATTATAATATCAGAATTAACTCACGTAAATTATTATTTATTAGTATAATTTTCGCCTGAGTATAATAATTTACGTGAGTTAATTCCAGACTTAATTTCGGTATCATAATGATTTACATATAAAATGTAACATAACTTTCCATTAATTAATTAGCTGGAGTTTAAAGGTTTGCTGATTTCTAAAGAGATTTTTTTAAAAGAGATTTATTGTTTTCTTTATGAAAATATCTAAAGATAAAGAAAATATCCAGGGTCCTGTTATAACATTGTGCTAAAAATTAGGGGAGGGGGAGCATACTTTGAAAGCATGTATGGAAAAGTTAAATTCAAGTATGTTGAGAGATCTGATGAATAACTTCTGGACATCATTTAAGATGAATCCCTGATTTCTCTTGAGGGAGCCTCATGAGGTGGATGACAACAACAGAGTCTTGGATTCAACATGAAAGGAAGTTTTTCTCTGGATATTGCATGGTGGCTGTATTCCATTTAATGATAGTATGCCATGTCATCACGAGGTTTTCCTTCTTTCTGCTTTTGAAACTTTTGTATATCTCACCTTTGTGAGGTAGCCCACAAGAACATAGAATTCTATTAACACCTGGATGTGTGTGCAGAAAGGTCTGCTGTGTTTTGAGATCTAAAGAGGCTGTAGAAGTATCAATAGATTTATAAACCAGCTCCAGAAGTTTCACTTCTACTGGATCATGGTGTTTTTTCCCATTTGATTCTTTGTGCAGTATCTAAAGCATGGACTGTTGAATCTGACTGTTTATAGTCATGATTACAATTGTATTTTGTATGTTTTTTCAATTCAGATAGTGGTTAATCTTCAAATCTAGCTTTAGTAGGCCAGCATGCAGGATCAGGGAACTCTGTATAGCAGGAACTGTGTGAGGAAGCTGGTCCTTGAAGGCAATACACTGGCTAATTTTTTTCAAATTCTGGCTATTTTTTTCATATGTGCCCTAGATATAGAGAACGATTGCTAAAATCATCGTTCTGAAACAGGTCGAGGAGTGGGGGAAGTATTAAGGGTTTTTTTTTTTAACTGTAGGAACTGTATCCATTAGACAGGAAAGTATGGCAAATATGCCTTCTGCAAGAGAGGCCTCACTGGAACAAAGATTGTTGGCTCTGTTGGTTAGAATTTTTATTATACCATATTGTTGATGGGGGAAGGATAGTGGAAAAATATCTGCCTGTAGGATATGTGTATTAAAATACTGATATACCATAAATTTAAAAAAAAATGTAAAAATGAATTTATTTTAAAGTCAAGAAAGTTAGTAAGAAGACATTTTATAAAGTAGTTATTTAAATATTTTCTTTTGGATGATGTGAACAAGCTGAAATAAACATTATTGATTTCCAGTTCTTATAGAAATCATCATCATCAAATTCCTGCCATGTACCCTCAAGGGGTGTCAGGATATGATAGTACTACATGAAAAAAAATACATCATTACTAACTTCCTATCTACAATTTTCCTCCAAATCAGTCTATTAGTTGTCAAGACTCCAGCATTATCAGATCTTATGTTTCTATCATCTAAGGCACTTTATACCATATCAATCCACCTATATCTTGGTCTTCCTCTGGGTCGTTTTGCTACCAACCTGGCAGAGAACACTTGTTTTGCTAATCTTTCTTCGCCCATTCTGTTTAAGTGACCATACCACCTGAGATTAGCTCTGCTAATGCATTCCTGGATTTTTACAATGTCAAGTTCTTTCCTAATATCCTCATTTTTAATATGATACTGCCATTGATGCCATCTGTTCATGCCTATGATCTTTCTCAGGGCTCTCATATCTGCAGTCTCTAGTCTTTGGTCAAGTGTTTTACTTCTGACCCAGCTCTCAGATCCATAAGTTAAAACTGGTTTGAATACTGTCTTGTATACAGCTAATTTAGTGTTCTGACAAATTTCTCTCTTATTCCATATGAATTTATTCAATTGACTTCCTACCGTACCAGCTTTGCTGATTCTGTTGTCTATTTCTGTATTTAAATTACCATCTTCAGTAAAAAGCGTGCCTAAGTAGCTGAAATGTTTCACTTGTTCCACAGGTTCTCCATTCACAACAGTTGACATTTTCAATGATTCTGCCTATTTTCATTGTCTTTGTCTTTTTATTGCTGACTTTCATACCATATCTATTACAACATCTACTCAATTTAGTCAGAGAATCCTGCAGACTTGTAGCGGATTTATTTAGAAGTATAATATCATCCGCATAAAGCAAAGAGCTGACATTAACATCTCCAATTTTGATATCATGTTTAATACCACTTTCCTTCATAATGTGATCCATATAGATAATGAATAACAGAGGGGATAATGTACATCTTTGTCTCACACCAGATTTAACATTAAACCATCTTCCTGTACTTCCTTCAATTCTAACTGCTGACTTACAACTCAAATAAAGACTAAATATTGCTTGATATAATGCCCCATTGACACCATATAACTGTAGCGTATTGAATAGCTTCTCTCTCTCTCTCTCTCTTGGCACCTTGTCATATGCCTTTTACAAATTGACAAAACATAAATACAGATCTCTGTTATATTCCCATGCTTTCTCGACTATTTGTCGTAAAGTGAAGATCTGATCCTGACAGCCTCTATTTGGCCTGAATCCAGCTTGTTCTTCACCAGGCTTTTCTTCCACAATTCTTCTCAACCGTTTCTCAAGTATACTTGGATAGATTTTGCCAGGAACACTCAGTAGGGAAATACTTTTATAATTCTCAAATTCAGTTTTATTTCCCTTTTTATATATGGGTACTATGAGAGCTCTACTTCAATCATCGGGAATTCGTCCCTCTGTCCAGGCTTTCTGAATTATGCAGTGCAGCCACTGTAAGACTCTTATCCCACCATATTTCAGCATTTCTGGTCGAATATCATCTACTCCTGCTGCCTTTCCACATTTCAAGCCTTTGATGGCTTTTTCTTCTTCAAGTATGGATATGGATTCCTGACTGCATGCCTGGTCAGTGTTTTTTACCACTGTGCTGTCATCACTGATTGTTTCATTTAACAGTTTTTCAAAGTAATTACTCCATACTTCTAGGATATCTTTTTCTTCCGTTTTCATGTCACCTTTATCATTTCTAACTCCTTTTACAGCACTCTTTCCTCCATTCCTAAGCTTCTTCAACAACCTCCAGAATATTTTGCCACCTTCTTGATATTTATTTTCTATATTCTTGCCAAAGTCCTCCCATGACTTTTGTTTAGCTAGTTTTACACAATGTTTAGCATTCGTGCATTTGTCTCTGTATTCTCTAAGAGCACAAGCTGACTTATTTGCCAGGAACTTTTGATATGCTTTCTTCTTTTCCTTCACTGCTTCTTTAACTTCCTTTGTCCACCAGGGAGTTCTGATTTTTTTATCCTTGCAGACAACCTCGCGACATGCCTCTCTGGCAGAATCAGTCAATGTTTTCTTCAGAGTTTGCCACTGAATCTCCAAGGTTTGATTCCTGTTCTCAGACTCTTTCATTTTTTCTTCAATAATCTTTGTGTATTTTAGTCTACAGTTCACATCTGAGAGCTGCTCAACTTTTATTCGTTTTAAAACTTTCTTACATGTCATTCTTTTCAATATGAAATTCAATTTTATCCTGTTCAAGACTAAATAGTGGTCGCTTCCAATTTCAAATCCTCTGTACACTCTGGTTTCCTGCACCAGGGAGAAAACCTCACTATCAATAATAACATAGTCAAGAGACTTTTCTTATTCCTTGCCTCTTCTCTCCATGTGAATTCGTGCACATTTTTATGTTGGAACATGGTGTTAGTAATAACCAGTCCATTTCCTGAGCAGAAATCCAACAGATATTTGCCATTATTACTAGCTTTGCTCTTTTCTCCAAATTTTTCAAAAATATTTTTGTATGTCTCACAATCATTTCCTACTCTGCTATTTAGATCCCCAACAAGGACCAACTTTTCCTTTTTCATTTTGTCAGTTGCTTTTTCTAAAGCCTCAAAAAAATTCCTCCACTTCTACCTTAGTAGAACCTTCTGTGGGACCATAGGCACAAATAAGTCTCATTGTCCAGTTCCCCATTCTCATATTTGCCCACTTTACTCTACTTGAGACTGACTGCCATTCAAGAAGATTAGCCTCGTATTTTGTGTTGAATACTATGGCTACTCCTTCTTTTCCTTGATTGTCATTGCCTGAATATAACTCTTATAGAAATGGGTCCAATAAAGTTAGTTTATTTAGGATTCTCAGTCTGGTAAGTGATTTTTAATGATTTTCATATAAAAACTGAAGATACAAAAGTTTTGGATGAAGAGAAGATATGTTTTTTTAGCATTCTGCAATTCAGAATGCAAGAAGAAAGTGACGTATGTTGCTGTGACATAGGGCGCAGTTTCCGTGTTAGTCTTTATTCTGTATGAATTCAAGAAAGAAAATGTTTATATATAAAGCAAGAAACTGAAATTCTAGCAGTTCTGTCCATATAGGAGAATAACGGTTGGCTTATATAATTGAAGGAAGGCTGTGCAGCAAAAGCATTTTTCATGTTTGAAATTGTAGTTTGCAGAATACATTGGCACTTGCATAGTTAAGTAATTGATTTGATGTTGTATATATATATATATATATATATATTTGTGTTATTTGTAAACTAAAGATTTTTATTTTGGTTATGAGGTATTTGAAGATTCAATCTCTTATGGACAAATGGTTATTGGGTTAAGTTACATGTGAGATATCATATGTAACTTATGAAATCTCATATGTAACTTAACACTAATTGCAAGATTAATTCCTAATTAATCTTGCAACCACATGTGTGCAAGATTAATTTGGAATATAGTTTCAATGTTTTTCTTTTTGTTTTGAAATTAAAAGATTTTACTACTTGGAGAAGCATGAGAGAGAAAGCAGAACCTGATTACGAGTATGAATTCAACGCTTTTTTGATTGGACCTGAACCAAAAGCGCATACCCCTTAGCACTCTGACCATAACTGCTAAGGAACCAAGTGTCTTCAACATGTTGAAGGAGAAAGCAGGGCCTGATTACGACTACAAATTCAACGGTTCTTTCGGTTGGTTCAAGAGATTCAAGCAGCATTTAGCGCTGCATAATGTGAAAATGTATGGTAAATCTACAAGTGCCAATGAGTAGGCTACCAAGGAGTTCGTGGAGAAATTGGATAAAATTATTATGAAAGAAAATTATTTACCACAATAAATATTTAATATGGATGAGACCGCCTTTTTTCGGAAGAAAATGCCCGAACAGACATTCATCCAATAAAATCTAAAATATGTGTTTAGTTTCAAAGTTCTTAACGATGGTATTACGATTCTGTTAGGGAGTAATGTGGCTGGATATAAACTGCAACCGTTTGTGATATGGCACAGTGAGAATCCACAAACGTTCAAAATCATTAGGAAGCATACTCTTCCAGTTCATTATCAGAGCAAAAGAAGTCATGGATGAATCAAAAATTGTTTGAGAATGCCTTAGTCAACTTTATGCGAGTGAAATGGAAAGCTATTGTGTGAAAGAAAATGTAGAATTTAAAATTTTATTAATTCTATATAATGCTCCAGGTCATCCACCTTACATTGGTGATCTTCACCCAAAAATGAAGGTCATGTTTTCTCTATCCAAACACTATTTCATTGGATCAACTGATTGATCAGGGAGTTTTTGCAATGTTTAAGGCTTGTTATCTACGGAAAACTTTTTCACAAGCCATTTCTGCCACTGATAGAAATGATCGGACTCTCATGCAATTCTAGAAAGTATTCAATATTTATCATGCTATTGAAAATATTGTTGTGGCTTGGGACGAAGTGACCTTTCAATGTATCAGTGGCATATGGAAAAATACATTAAAAATGTTTGTGCAAGTTTCGGAAGTTTTGAAAAAAATTAAGACCTTTGTAAAGTGAGTGAAGAAATAGTGGGCCTAGTAAGCAATCTGAATCTTGAAGTGAGTGATGAGAAATATCTGAACTTATAGAAAGTTCCCCTGAAGAGTTGATCAACAAAGAATTGCTCGAACTGGAGGAACAACGTGTTGCAGAAGAGGGAAAAGAAAAACAGGAAGAGGTAGTAAACATTTCACTGTGAAGGATCTTGTTCTCTGCAGTTAGCAATGTTCTCAAAATAGGTCGAAGACATGGATCCCAATGTTGAACGCTACTTATAGAAAGAAAAGTACATGATGTGTTTGCTTGCTATAAACAAATTTACGATGAAAAGAAGATAGGAGTAAGCAAAGCACATTGGATATTTTTATCAAAAAATTACAAAGGTTTTCCATAAGAGCCGCGGCGCTGTCCTTCGCATTACCTTCTGTATGCGAAGGACAGCGCTGCGGCTCTTATAAGAAGGTAATAATGAACATGTGATTGTGTAGGAAGATTTGGGTGATTATTCTCCAGTTTTTTAGTGGCTGTAACGCACAGTACAGTTTATAATAAGGTTTAAAAATTAAATGGACAGTATGCTTATTACGGTTAAGTCCCTAACCCCTATAACTTTGTTGATTTAATATACTGACTTACGTCCTGCCAGATGGAACGGAACTCCAACGTAAGTCGAGGGATGACTGGATTAGTCTTAAGGGAGATTATGTTGAAAAATAAAAATAATTTTGAAATTATAGTCATTTTTTCATTGTTAGGGCAAGAACTTTTCTCCAGATTTTCCCAAAATATTTTTGTATGTCTGACAATCATTTCCTACTCTGCTATTTAGATTCCCAACAAGGACCAACTTTTCCTTTTTCATTGTGTCAGTTGCTTTTTCTAAAGCATCAAAAAATTCCTCCACTTCTACCTTAGGAGAACCTTCTATGGGACCATAGGCACAAATAAGTCTCATTGTCCAATTCCCCATTCTGATATTAGCCCACATCACTCTACTTGAGACTGCCTGCCATTCAAGAAGATTAGCCTTGCATTTTGTGTTGAATACTATGGCTACTCCTTCTTTTCCTTGATGATCATTTCCTGAACATAACATTTTGTATTTATTGCTCAGAAAGATCTCACAAGTTTTTGTCTTTTTTGTTTCAGTCACCCCTATTATCGATCCTGTACTTATCTAATTCTTTAGCTAGCTCCATTTCTTTGCCTCAGGCTTCTTATGTTGATAGTACCAATCTTTAACTCTGGTGATGTTGAGTTGGGGTGTGCTTTCAGATTTGTTCCAGTGGCTGACTTTTTACTGTTTGCCCTGGTTCCCTGGCGAAAACAACAGGGACCTTGTTTAACCAGACGACGTCCCTGCCAGCATGGAATTTTGTCATGTTGTACCATCATTTTGTATATTGGTTTAAGCCAATAAGAATACAATTTGGTTGGCTAAATCCCAAATTGCCAGCCCATCCTCTTTCGTTCAGTATCCAAGTAGATATCCAGCAGGATGCACCACGAGAAGGTGAGGGGGCGGACATTAGGTCAGAAGCCCTGGTCTGTTCTCCGCACTCCTTTAAAGGCTATGTGGAGGTCTCCTGTCACTTATACAGCTTTGACTCTTAAGCACCCCGTATATATATATATTCCACAAAAGGAAATCAGTGCTTTAAAAGAAATACAGTAATAACCATATTGTCATAACTAAAGTAGACAAAGGTAATGCAACTGTGGTGATGAATTTAGCTGAATATGAAAGCAAAATGCACATACTTTGACAAGACCAGTCTACATACCAAATTATAGATCATGATCTCACTAACTCTCAAAAGAATGAAGTTTGCAGAATATTGAAAAAAGCCACTTCCTGGCCAAAAGAAACAGTTTACAAACTCCAGCCTTTTCATGTTAAAGCACCCAGAATATATGAAGCACCTAAAATTTGCAAACAAGGTACACCCCTATGCCCTAATGTGGATAGTATAAACAGTCCCACATACAAACTTGCTAAACATTTATTATCATTATGTGACACCTCCAGGGAGTCCAAAGACTTATCGAGGGAGGGGCTCCACCACTCAATCCACCAACTACAACGAACCACAGCTACACCAAGTCCATCTACCGCCCACCACCTCTAGTATTTTCACAAACATCCATGCCCACAGTGAGATTTGAACCCGTAACTTTTTTAGCTGGAGAGCAGATACACTTACCACTCGGCCAACCGTTCCAGCATTTAGCCGAATTACTTGCCAATCTCATAAATAATTCTCCCTCCTTGTTAAAAATTCTGTTCACTTAAAAAGTACTTTAGAAAACCATATCTTAAAAAGTCTAGACACAATGATTGGTTTTGATATCACACAAATGTACCATTAATTTGAAACCCTTGATTTACTAAAGTCACATTTCTCCCTCTGATATTTCTAAACTATTTAAATTTACAGTATATGCAGGTTATGTTACATGGAAAAGAAAGATATACAAACAACTAGATGGGACAGTAATGGGCTCCCCCCCTCCCTTTTAGCCAATTTCTACATAGAACATTTGGAAAAGCTAGCCATGAATATAACCACTTTCAAACCAGTGGTTTGGCTGTTCTGTGCTGCTGATGTGTTTGCTATTTGGCCACATGGTACAGACATGATGGTTACATTTTTAGTGCATTTAAATAGCCAACACCCTAAAATCCAGTTCACAATGGAATTGGAAGCTAATGATTGTTAGTCCTTACTGGATACACTAATCACACGACTTCCAGATGGTTCCTTATCTTTTTGTTTATAGAAAACCCACACGTACAGGGGAAATATTTGCACAAACAGTCACACTATTATCCAGCTCAACAGTATATATCCTAAAAACACTATCTCACAGAACTAGAGCTGTTTGTTCCAATGACAATCCTTTACTGCTGAACTCACTCGCTTACTTCGCACTTTCTTGGACAATGGCTATAATCTCCATAGGATAGAAAAAATACTGAATGCTCCCAGAAATCCTGTCCATTGCCTACCACACAAGACTTCTGGAAAACCGTTACCATCCCATACATTCTGGGCACATCTGAAATGATATCTACAGTGCTCAATAAATATCAGCCATGCACTGTATTTAAATCTTATGTGAAATTGGCAACTCTCATCAGTTCACCTAAGGACTACTCCTCTTCTCTTTCACAGCCAGGAGTTTGTGAATTACCCTGTTCTTGTGACCAGACTTACTACAGACAGACAGAAGGAACTGTTGACATCTTCCTTGATGACCATAAAAAATACATCCAGCACTATCGTTATGGTAAGTTGGATCTAGCGAACCATGCCTTGGATCAGTTAGAAGAAAACAATATTTGTTTTCTCTCATTTTCCAACATAAGTGGCTCCTAATTAGGACTTTAGTTCCTTGCGTTGTCTGGTACATTTTTTATTTTTGAAAACTACTCCCACTGTTAAACCAAATTGTTGTTTCTTGTACTGTAACAAACTGTTTTTGTGCTCTGAAGATGCTGGATATAATGCCAGCGAAATATCAGCAAATAAGTTAATAAATGTTATTTTCTTATCATGTTTGTGACCATCTGGACTCTGAACAGCAGTATGAACAAGCAGGTTTCAGAGGGAAAAAATTCTACAATACGACCATCCACATACAGTTAATCAAATAGTAGAAAAATATTTAGAATACAATAAACCTTAATATATGGCCTTCATTGCTATAGCAAAGCATTTGATTCCATAGACCATTTCCCTCCTTTCTGTGCTTTGAAAGACATGGGAATCAAGAGAAAATATATCCAGCTATTTCAAACCATTTATCAAAATAGTGAGGCATCTATGAGGTTGGAGGGAAGTGGCGACTTCTTTAGAATGGAGAGGCATGAAACATGGTGATCGCATTGCTCCCAAACCTTTTACAGCGGCCCTCAAAGCCATTTTCTGGGATCTGGATTGGGATGATTATGGTATTAATATTCAGGAGAAGATGTTAAACAATTGCGTTTTGCAGATGATGCCATTGTGTTGGCTGAAGATGACTTCCAACGTAATCTGATGATTAATGAATTAAGTATAAAAAAGCAAGGAAATAAATCTACAATAAACTATCATAAAACAAAAATATTGACAAATCACGAACATATTTTCATTGATGTTGAAAATACTAGTACATAGAGAACTATAAATAGTTAAGAGAAATGATCTCCATATCAAATCACTTTCACCTTGAAATCCAGTGCAGAATCAACACTGCTTGGAAGAGCTACTGGAGAATGAAGCATTGGGTGAAAGGAGACCTCCCCATTGTCTAAAAAGAAAATTATTAGATATGAGTGTCCTACCAACTTATGGTTCCCAGACTTGACTTGGACATTAACCACTACACAGGCAAAAAAGCAGGTTTGTCAAAGAGCAATGGTGAGGAGTTTACTTGGAGTCGAGTTTAGATAGAATAAGGAAGGAGGACTTAGATACCTATCAAAAATAAAATACATCATTTGGTGAGCTAGGAAATCAAAATGGAATTGGGCAGCCCACTTGGCAAGATATCAAGGTAATAGATGGTCAAAGAGAGCAACAGAGCAGTAGCCGAGAGGAGGATTCAGAAATCCTGGAAGACAGAAAAAGATGGAGAGATGACATCGCAAGATGGCTAGGTGTCACATGGACAAGAGTGTTCCAGGAAAGGAGAGAGTGGGAGAGGTTTGGGGAGACCTTTGCCCTATAGTGGGACATTTAGGCTAACAACAACAGCAACCCTCCAAACACATGCATACATAATGTTTTATAAAAAATGTTAAGACTTTCATGTTGTTTTGGTTATAGCCTTTCGGCATATATAGCTGTTTAGGGGCAGCTGTATATGCCATCATCTAGGGAAATGACTATGAGCAAGGTGGTTTCCCATTACCCTTGCCATACTATATCCTATGACTGTATCCTGTGTGTTCACAGGAGCCAGTTTGTCTGCTTGTGGGATGAAAAATCCCAGATAAACTGGTGGAAATAGCCCTGCTGGTCACGTCCAAGACCAACTAACTTGGCTATGGCTGAGGAAGATCCTTAAGCTCCTCATGTTGTCGACGGGAATCAAACCTAGGACACTGATTCCACAGGCATATGATTGCGAAGCACAAAGCCACAAGGCTAACCGCGTGGACAAGACTTTCATTTAGAAAGTTAACTCAATCTAAAGTGATGATATGGTTGATATAGTTTTTAATAGTTCATTTAATGATTTTTCTTTGCAAACAAAAGAAAAAAAAACGTGTAACTTTTTTTAAGAAACAACGTGCCTTTTTTTTTTTTAAATTTGGAATATAAAGATAACTTTGAGTTTTTTTTTTTGTTTTGTTTTTTTTTTTTCCTTGTGGGAACTTTTTCCTTATTTTGAGTTTGGAGTGTGACTAGAACAAGTTCCTTCATAATGTATCAAAAGAAGCTGCCATTTGCTTTGGGAGAAGGTATATAATTCTTATCACTTTTATTTCCTCTCTAACTTAGCTTCCTTTGGTAGAACAATCCTTCTCTTAATTTTGAGACAACTTTGTTTCACTTATAACCCTGTTTTCCACTTTTTTTCACTTAAGAAATGTCCCTTCCTTTAAACTATATTTCTCCCCTCAACTTCCAATTTTCATAAGGTATTCTTGAGCAGCTGTTCTATTGTCTCTCTCTCTCTCTCTCTTTGAACTTCCTCTTCGTTTCATCCCATGTTTCATCAAATTGTAATAATTTGTTCTTTTTCTTTTAGGATATATAAGAAGACATGTCAGAGGTTTTGAAGAAATTGAAAGACAGAGGTGTGGGCTGTCATCAAGTTTTTCATACTTCAAGAAATGTCCACAATTGAGATTCACCAAACTTTGTGTGGGACTTTAGGGTCCCACACTGTTGCAGATATGCTGTGTCCCAGTATATCCAACAGTTGCCTGATGACTGGCCAAGTTTAAAACTGGGCATCTTGAGACAACAGATGTCCCAGATGAGGAAGACCTTCCACAGCGATCACACCCAAAAACATTGATGAAGTGCATGCCATGATCCTTGATGATAGACGAATACCAGCCACAAATATTGCAAAGACTCTGTGGATATCCAGGGAATGAGTTGGGGTCATTATCCTTCAACATCTGGATATGCAGAAGCTCTCATCAATCTGGGTCCGCAAATGTTTGAATGAAGGAGAGAGAGAGTGAGTGAGTGTATGTGTGCTGTCATCTCAAGGGATTTTGGATCAGTTGCAAATTTTTGGCTCGTATTGTGACTACTGATGAAACATGGCTTCATCACTATGACCCAGAGACCAAACAACAGTCAATGGAGTGGAAACACGAAGGTTATCCATGACCAAAGACATTCTGAACCTGAAATTCAGCAGTGAAGGTTCTTACGATTGTCTTTTGGAATATGGATGGTGTAATCCTTACCAAGTTTTCACCTCAAAAAACGTGAAACTGTTAGTAGCAGTTTGTTCAACAGCTCTGAAGGAATTGAAGGTGGTCCTGAAGGGAAATCGAGTAGCAACGTGTTGCTTTTGCAGGACAATACACACTGCTCATGAAACCCAACAGACAATACACAACTTG
Organism: Typopeltis vanoorti; assembly: GCF_054136105.1. Classification (NCBI taxonomy): domain Eukaryota; kingdom Metazoa; phylum Arthropoda; class Arachnida; order Uropygi; family Thelyphonidae; genus Typopeltis; species Typopeltis vanoorti. The sequence continues at coordinate 51,717,130 of NC_143565.1, forward strand.
GGCTTTCAATGTCTTCTTCACCCACCGTATTCACCATACCTGGCACCATCTAGTTATTTCCTATTCCCAAATTTAAACTTTGAAGGGAACAAAATTTACCACAGATGATGAAGTGATATCTGCCGCCAAGGTCTGATTTGTGCAACTAGGGAAAGACTTTTTCTCAGAAGATTGCAAATGATGCAGCAGTGTTGTAACAAGTGCATAATACTTCATGGGAAAATAATGTGCTAGTTACATGGTTCTACCTCATTTCCTTCATGATGGTGATTATCACAACTTTTCAGCACACCCTTGTATTTTTTTTTTGCTCTCAATTTTTTTAAGTTATCAAAATAAACTAAATTTGAAGTGAGTCCTTTTTACCAGTTTGATAATAATAAATATCTCAATTAACCAGTTTGCAACTGGCTGTAACTATACAAAGATTTCCTTTTTAAACACTACTAAAGAAATTTCTAATTACAAGAAATAATGCATTAACATTATACTAGTAAAAGTTTACATGTATCATAAAACTAAAAGTGATCCTTTCCTTTCCTTATTGAAAATTGACTGTCTCTAGAAATAATTTATTATTATTATTTTTTTATTTTATTTTTTTAAGTAAGTTAATCTCAGGTGGTGTGTATGTTATGTTCCATTGAGTCATTTTTGACTCCTGGTGATTCTATGAACATACGCTCTCCATTCAGATCTGTACCTAGCCATATCTTTCAGAATTTCCAAGCACATTCCAATTGCTTCAACTCCATCCACCCATCTAATTCTTGGTCTTCTCCTGCTTGTATAATATATCTGAAGTATGACAATTTTTGCTTGATGATCATTACTTCGAGCGAGCAATCTGCCTTTATTCTGTCTATCACTGATTTATTGGTTTGCTTTGCAGTCCATGGTATTCTTAGTAAGCATCTCCAAACCCAGAATTCAGATGAAAATATCTTCCTTCTTTCATTGTTTCTCAGGGTCCAACTTTCACATCCATACAGTACCACAGGGAATATCATTGCTTTCACGATTCTGATTTTTGTTGCAAGGCTAATATCTTTATCTTTAAAGATCTTGCTTAAATTTGTCATAGCTTTCTTTCCAAGTAATAATAATCTTCTAACGTCTTCAGTACAATACCCATCTTTATCAATTCTGGATCCTAGGAGCACAAAATTGTTAATTACTTCCATTTTCTCCCCATCTACTTCAAAATCATTAAGTTCACATGTTGCCATAACTTTTGTGTTTTTGAGGCTAAGTTTAAGACCATATTGAGCACTTTCTTCTTTAACTTTCATGATAAGTTCCTTCAAATATTCTTTGCATTCTGCTAGCAAGGTGGTATCATCTGCATATCTCAAATTATTAATATTTTTTCCACCAATTTTAATTCCAACTGGAGACTCCTCCAGTCCTGCCATTCTTAAAATGTATTCGCTGTACAAGTTAAACAGGTACGGAGATAAAATACATCTTTGTTGCAACCCTTTACCTAGTTTCTCCAAGATCTGTTAGGACAGTAGCTTCTTGTTCATAATAAAGATTCCTCAGAAAGATAACAAAATGCTCTGGTACTCCCATTGTTCTTAACACATTCCACAGTTTCGCATGATCTACAGCAGTGTTTCTCAAACCTCGGATATCAGTGTACCCCTTCTTAAATTTTCATTATTTCCAAGTACTCCTTATCAAAATAATAAATAAATAAAAAAGTATATTTCATCGTAAATGTCTATTTTATTTGAATTTAAATGTACATGTAAACAAAAAAAAAAAGATTTATTTTTTACAAAATTATTTTAGAACAAAATTTATAAAGATACTATAAATGTTTACTTAATTTAAATAATTCATCATCAGTGAGAGGGATACAATATCAACGTTTTCATGTTGCTTACAGCTACTTGTATCTGCTATATAGCTCTCTTTTATGTGTTTTATAAATCTAGTCTTTAACCAATGATTCATACTTAAGGATTTGAAAGCTAAAAATATTAGCGGATTCAAATATTACTCGAATCCCCCCCCTCCCCCCCTATTTAAAGCAAAAAAATTGTGGTACAAGATATATGCGGGCACTAAAGTTTTCAGGAAAAAAAAAAACTGAAAATGGGTATGACTTACCAAGAAGCTCCTATTCGCCGTCCCTACTTCCGGCCTCGAGAGCAGTTTCCTTTTGTGCATCGTCAAATAATCTAACCAGATAACTCATATTCTTTCCATTATTTCATTCAAAAATTACCAGTAATTTACAAGACTTGAGATACGTAATGAACAATCCTTCACAAATGACTAATGAGAAGTGAAAGCAGAGTGCAAAGCAGACAGCAATGGTGGGCTGGTAGAGATAGAGCAGCTATGAAGACTTGCATATGATTGGTGCGGTATTAACAAAAGATCGTGCAACCTAAAGACAAAAGCAAGCCGACAATTGAGTTGGCTCTCATTTCAACAATTGAGTTGAAATGTTAATTCTCTTCAACCGAATTGTTTAATATCTGAAACACATTCACTATATATTTCTTAGTTTTAACACAACGGGGTGGTGTCATATGGTTTTGCTTTGGTCTATAAAGCAGTTTCTGTGGGACGGGACATATGATTCATTAGTTAGTGCCGTTTTTATCCCAATTCTCTAATTGCACTATTTGTCGAGAAATATATATTACACAGCCTGTAAATGTTTCTGTACTTTATTCAGGGACATAATAAAACTACTTGTTTTTCATGCATCTGCAGTGTAGTAGCTGTTACGGCGGACGAGTTATTATCTCCCTGACATGAACATAGGGGCAATAGTAACTCACAGTTTGAGTAGAAGAATTCGTATGTAATATAATTTAATATATATATATATATATATATATTTTTTTTTTTTTTTTTTAAAAAAAAAAGAATTGAATGACTAGAACCGAGATTTAAGTAAAAAGGTTTTAATATAAAAACAGGACTAGTTTCGGCTTGTAACAGCCTTCATCAGGTGACATTATAAAAGAAAGAAAAAAGAAAGAAAACACTAAAACACTGAAGCTTAAATAAACTATGAACATCATAGAGAATCTCTATACATAATTGACATTAAATCGTTGTGGTTGTATTTAAAGCTGATCTTTCATTTGTTGTATTGTTGGGAAAGTGAACGCCGTACATGATTACAGCTTAATGACTATCTGGGAGGTTGTAGCTCAAGTTATTATTTAGATGAACAGGATTGAAGATGATTTCCCTAGATTCTATGATTTTTCTCTCTAGTTCATCATTGCAACGGAAGATGTTAGTAGATTTTCCCCAGCAGACTTTCTGACTTTGGCTTTCATCATTAGGATTAGCCGAGAAAAGGATATGACTTGATAATGCACTGGCTCGCTGTCTCTTGTAAGCTCTTCTGGTAAACTCAAAATATCAATATATAGAAAGCCCACACATACCAACAGATATCTGCATAGTCAGTCCCATCACCTCCCTCCTCATAAGCTTGGAATAATTTCCACCTTGGGACATAGAGCCCGTTCTCTTCTGGATGACCCATATGAACTTCTTACAGAAATAAACCATCTCAAAACTTCTTTCAAAGTTAATGGATATTCCAAGATAATCATTGAAAGATTCCTTCTTAATCCTCCTAGACATCTTTCAGAAGAAACAAATAGATTCAAAGGCAATATATCTATTCCTTACATAAGTACAGTTTCACATAAATTAGCAAAAGTTCTAGGAAAATACAATATCAGAACCTTGTTCACTCTACTTCCAAAGATCCGTTTCTTAATAAGCCACCCAAAAACTTGTCATCATCATCATCTCAAATACCCTGGTGTATATAAAATATTGTGTGATTGTGATATTCCTTATTTTGGGCATACAGACAAATCTGTTGAATTGCATATGGAAGAACACATGAGGGACATTACTTACAAGAGACAGCGAGCCAGTGCATTATCAAGTCATATCATTTTCTCGGCTAATCCTAATGATGAAAGCCAAAGTCACAAAGTCTGCTGGGAAAAATCTACTAACATTTTCCATTGCAATGATGAACTAGAGAGAAAAATTGTAGAATCTAGGGAAAGCATCTTCAATCCTGTTCATCTAAATAATAACTTGAGCTACAACCTCCCAGATAGTCATTCAGCCGTAATCATGTACTGGCGTTCACGAGATGCTACTAGCACGTACTTTCCCAACAATACAACAAATGTAAGAACAGCTTTAAATACAACCACAACAATTTAATGTCAGTTATGTATAGAGACTCTCTATGATGTTCATAGTTTATTTAAGTGTCAGTGTTTTAGTGTTTTTTCTTTTTTCTTTCTTTTATAATGTCACCTGATGAAGGCTGTTATGAGCCGAAACTAGTCGTGTTTTTATATTAAAACCTTTTTACTTAAATCTGGGTTCATTCAATTCTTTTTAAAAAATATGTATGTTAACCGAGTTAATGATCATTCTTTCATATGTGTGTGTGTGGGTGTGTGTAATATTTTTCCCCCTCAATATGTATAATTTAATATATACGTTTAAATTAATTCTTTTTTTTTTTTTTTTTTTCTTCTTGGTAATGATTCCATGCATTAATGATGCATAGCTGACAATTGCCTCATACCGTGGGGGGGGCGGGGTACTCGTACCACACTTTGAGAAACATTGATCTACAGAGTCAAAAACCTTACTATAGTCAAGGAAACAATCTCAGGTTGTATGAGATTATTTCCTTATGTGAGAATTTATATTTATTTAATATAAATGAATTCTGAGGAATGTGACTATTATAACATTAATTTTGTTTTAGACATGGATTGAAGAAAAAACAAAACTTCTTCAAGCAACTGAAGAACTGGGAAATGATCTGACTGGAATTATGACCCTTCAAAGACGACTAAGTGGTATGGAAAGAGATCTTGCAGCCATACAAGCCAAGGTAACCATAATTTTTTTTCTTCAGAAAATATAGGATAATACCTCTAATACATTATACCTATCTAGCCATAAATACTGTTACAATTTGAACAGCACATAAACCTTTAATCTATCAATAAATCATTTACAGCTTTCAGCACATACAAACCACATACAGTAAAAAACCCCTTTTTACATTCCCGCAATTTACGTTTTTCTGCCATTTACGTCATTTTCTGTTGGTCCCGTCTTAAGGCTTATTCTCACGTTGTATTGTTTTCCCGCCATTAACAATTTGACATGCCGTTATTTCCCGTGATTTGCGTTTTTTTTCTCGGTGGCAATACCGATTTTCGAAGCAATTTCAGCAGAAATCTGCGCTTTTCTGTTCTCAGGTGGCGTTGCTTTCGGCTGTAGTTTCGCTTCCGCCATCACGGTGACTTGCGCGCATGCAGCAGTACTGTAGTGATGAGCGATACCGTGATTTTTCCATCACAGTACGAATTAATATTGCAGAATTTCTGCAACGTAATTTAGTGCGTGTGAAAGTTGCTTTCAAGTTGCGGTGGTGGATTATCCATGTTAGTAACATGGAGAAAAAAAGACAGAAAATGTATTTCGGTAGAAGAAAAGATGGCAATTCTGCAACGTGTAAATTGGCATGCCGGAACACGTGTGCATTTAGCATAAGATCTTGGACTGTCTGTGTCCACTTTGAACACGATAGAAAAAAACAGGTCAAGCATTGAACTCAATGCAAAGCAATCTGGTGCTAAGTCAAAAAAAAAAAAAAAAAAAAACGAAAAGCAAAAACAATCAACAATTAAAGATTTTTTTAAATAGATAAATGTAAGTACATTGTAAATTCATTTATTTTCAGTTATTAAATTTTGTAATCTAGCATGTAGACTCACATACTAGCAGTAAGTCATCTTTTAGCCTTTTTTAATCTTTTTTTACATTTCCTGCGATTTGCACTTTTTTCCATCAGTCCCCTGAAAAGTGTAAGAAAGGGGTTTTACTGTATATAACATACATATAGCGGCACTCAATGTTCAAAATATTTCCCTTTTGCCTTCACGCACGCTGAAGTCTGTGAGGCCATATTTCAATGGTGGCATGCACAAGATTCAACAGAAATGCTGCCTCTGCTCTCTCCAAATCCACCTTCAGCCTGGCATTGCTGGGATCTTGTTTCTTGCAGTCTACTCTCTCAAGCTCCAACCACAATTTGAAGTCCAACAGATTCAGATTGGGACTTCCTTATGACCAATGAGCGATATGCAGTCAGGCACATTCGCCTGCAATGAGTGTTGTGTGGTTTTCACCTTGTGTACAGGAACTGAGTCCTGTTGGAAGATTCACTGCCTACCATGAAACATGTTGGTCATGGGCTGTACCACCAGTTCTGGCATGGTATCTTGATGCATTTTTGTGGGGGGGGGGGTCTCGATACCTTTCTCACAGAAATGCAACTTGGTACTCCTTGAAATGCCCCCCCCCCCCCCACACACACCAAATCATATGAATGCAGGGGTGATGACCTCTCTGAGTCCTGGGTGCTATGGTATGTGCTGTGTGACCAACTAGGTCACACATCTGATCTTTATGGCAGTTAAACGACTCGTCAGTGGTGAACATCTTCTCATCTGTGAAGAGTATATCTCAGTATCTGTTGTTTGCATACCTCCAGAGAAGTGATTTTATCACCGTCTGCTGCATAAGTTGTGGTGTTAGGAAGTGTCCAGTAGAATGATGATAGACTCTCACCTCCCCCAGGTCATTGGTTAGTACAAATGATATTGTTCAATTCTAAACATTCATCTCTCACAACATCACTTTCCACATTCTCACAGGGTTATGGTGGAGGCGTGCCTTCACAGTCCTCACAGGTTGTAATCTTACACAGCATGGTTGACCTGTTTTTTGTGGTCAGATGCATCTTCTACTGTAGCATTATAACAGTTAATATCCATAAGCACGATGATCACACTGATCCTGAGTGTTTTTAGTGTGTTGAAAATAACAGGATTGCATTCCAACCTTGTGAAGTGCCAACACAGGTACACGATTCTCATAATCTCCCCACTGCATGTTAACCTGTACAGCTAGATACCTCTCTCTTGATAAACACACATGTTGGCTGTGCAAAGTGCCACTAATGGAATCAGGCTCATGCAATTCTGTGGGCTGTGTGGTGATGTGCAGAAGTTGTAACAGTATTTATGGCAAGGCTGTGTAATTTTATGACAGTACAGACTTATTCAAGTTGAAATTGGTTAAGAAAGTTGACATTACAACTCTAACTTATATAACCAATTAATCAACTGGTAAGGTAAAAATTGCCTCAAAGTCAAACAGCAAGACATAATTGTCATATTACCATTAATAATAAAAGTAATTTTAATTTAAATAACACAATTTATCATGTTTCCTATAATTTCACAAAGGAAGAGTATTTACACCGAAATTTATATACAGTTCAGTTCATTATCATTATGTAACTCTTGGTTTACATATTAGTAGTGACAAAGTGCATTATCACTACTAACTGTGATCATGAAACTGTGAATGGGTTCAGGGATTCCCTAGAAATCTTATGTAATGCTCTTTCCTCATGATATTTCAATGTACCGAACTACTCCACACAATAGAACTCCACAAATGCACCATCAACTTTCCATTTATGAATGACATAAACAGTGGTGTATTTCAGTATGCTGAGATGGGTAGCAGTGTCAAGGACAGAAAGACCACTGATGCGACATCCAAATACCATCTCCATGTATGGAAGTCTGTTAGATCAGCTGAACATGGCATCATGACATCAAGTACAGTGTAAAACACACAGCACACCCACATTTTATTACTAGACTTACGGAGACACTTCCTGAATATCCCTGAATATTCACACTTGGTAGGATCTGAAATTTGCATGATGGTAGTAAATAAGGTGTCCAAATACTTTTGTTAATATTGCCTGTGTAACCATCGTTTAAATTTCAGCAACAAAAAGATCTGGTATTGAATTTAAAAAAAGTAAATTCAAATTACATGCAATAAAATTTGAGATCTGGCATGTTTCTTTAATTTTGTCTACTGCCCTATTGTGTTTTCAGCAGTATGATACAGGCTCCTTTGGCTCCACTGCCTGATAATCAATTACTAGTCTTTAGTGACAAGAAGAACTTGTTCATGTCACTCTACTCTCTCGCATCTATCAAAGTACATGCAGCTGAGTTTTGGAGAGAAATTATGTAAACAAATGCTTCTGATTTTTATTTATGCATCTCATAATGGATGATTTTCTCATTTGAGATATATGAAGTATCTAGAAGAGGATTCACTAATGGAGACTGATTTCATTTTCATTTTTCTCAGCTAATTTTTGTTTAACAACATCAGAAGTAATCGACAAATTCTTTACATTATATGTCATTTTAATACTGTTCTACTAATGGGCCAATAACTTTTTGAAAATAGTAAATGGTTTATTTTATTTAGCTTTATAATCAGTTGTATGAAAAAAGCACTGCAGGTGTTTAAACATTTTAGAATACATCGTCTTTTGGAAAGCAGTTGGTGTTGCAGTCTGTAAGTCCGTGTCACAGCTTTTATTTTTATTTTTATTTTTTTTTTTTGTGAAAATCAAATGTGCCATGAAATCTAAATCTCCACTTTAAAAAAAAGGCCTCAAAAAGCTTGTAGTAAAGTAGAGTTTCTGTCGGCAGTTTGTCAGAAGATTTTCTATACATTACAGAATGCAACTTCGTTTTTGTAGCATGATCACTTGAATTCCTTGAGCCATTTGTCTTGATTGTTTTTAGTTGATGGCACAATAGAACTCCTGTGTTTTTAATATTTTCTGGTCCCTTACCTTCAGTTTTACACTTCAGAAAACTAAAACTTGTAGTTTGCTTCATTTCCCGTCATTTATTGTCCATGAATAAGGATGAATTTACATATATATGTTAAAGATACCAAGCTATTTTAAACCTGGTTTTACTGGTTTTACTCCATTTTCCCAAGTAAGCAAACAGACAAACAAGTCAAGTTTGCACCTGCAAGTGTTGCAAGTCTAGCTGATCCTGCACGTAGTGCAAGACCAAGGCAACTCATGGTAAAAGTAGAATAAGCTCTGATCACTAATCTTAATATTTACCCTTAATGCAAAGCACATCTCCTGGAGGAGATGTATGATGCTTTGTATTAAAGGCAAGGGGCCACTATCCAGACCGGTTTTGACCTTTATTGAGGTCTCATCAGTGGGAGCCAGGCTAGAAATATCAAGATTTTAGTAATACAGAGCTTTTTTACCTGAACAAGTTACCATAAGGTCTTATTAAATAAAAATCTCAGGAGGAGATATAAATGTAGAAAGTATTTTACCTTGGGTATAATAAATGTTAAAGATACCAAGCTATTTTAAACCTGGTTTTACTCCATTTTCCCAATTAAGCAAACAGACAAACAAGTCAAGTTTGCGTCTTGATAACATTGAATAACGATAACATTATTCTCTTATCCTATACACAGATCACAGACAGATTAGAATACTGAAATTAATATCCAAGTGGCAAACAGGGCATAGAACAACAAGCTTTGCCAGATTAATCCTGAAGTTAAACTTTATTCAAATCAGAGTTAATGCAGAGTTCATAGAAAGGAAGTTGTGTTTGTTCATCTCCATTTAGGTCATATTCATCTCATCTCATACATTCCTTCCCATAGAGCAGTGATCATATGCCTATGTATGAGTATTGTTCATTCACTCATTCATGATGTCTTAATCAACTTTCCTGATTATTTTAATTAGTACAATCATTATATATTAATAGTAATCTCCCTGAGCATTATGCATCCAGGCAGATTTTTTCTGATTTGACAGATACAATGTATATGTTATGCCTAACTGGTAATTAATTTACGGAATTAACAACGCATATAAAGTATATTAATTAAAGATAACTTTAATGAATCACTTCTATATTTCGGCAATGTCACATTGCCATCTTCAGGAACAAAAGATATGGTATGTGCACTAAGGAACTAACAAAGCAAATGAGGAAGAAAGTAAGAAACTAATTTTGTTCCTAAAGTCCTAATGGTGCCCTCTTGCGGGCTAGTTTGGTAGTCTTGGCAGTTGGGCTGAAGTTCTCATAATGAAAGTCTCCCAAATTTGGGGCAGTTTCATGCACCCAAATTTTTTGAGGTTAGGAACGTTTTTTAGAGCTGCTGAAGATTCTTTGAATAATCTTTCATATTTAAACTTGCTGCGATGGATTATTTTTGTTTTCTTCCAACGAATTTTATGGTGGGTATCTAAGGCATGGTCTGCCAGCCCAGAGCGGCATGTAGTCTTGGTGTTCTGAAATCCTGATATTTGTTGTTCTGCCTGTTTGGCCAAAGTAGGACAATTTGCAGCTGCAAGGGACCTGGTATACACCAGGTAGGTCTAGGGGAAGTGGTTGGTCTTTGGTAGAGCGGATAAGGGATGCCAACTTTTTATATGGTCTGTAACAGGAAGTAAGGTCATATTTTTTGAGGATATTAGTTATTTTTTCAGAGGTGCCCTGGATGTAGGGGATAGTGATAGACTTGGTGTAGTCTTTATTGTGGAGGGGGGTTGTGGTTTACAGGTTTTAGTATTTTTTGGATTTTTTTTGGGGTTATAGCCATTGGCTAAGAAAGTGTTGAGGATGTGGTTTAGTTCCATAGTCAAGGCCTTGTCATCTGAGCAGATTAATTTTGCCCTGTTATATAGTGTTTTTATCACCCCATATTGTTGTGTGAGGGGGGGGATTGCTGGTGAATGTATCTGCCAGTGTGGGTGGGTTTTCTGTAAACAGAGAAAACCAAAGATCCATCAAGCTGGTGGGTGATTAAAGTGTCTAGGAAGGGGAGGGTGTTGTTTTCCTCTTTTTCTAAGGTGAATTGGACTCTGGGATGTTGGTTGTTTAAGTGTGTTAGGAAGGAGTGGAGTGTGTCTGAGCCATGTGGCCAAATAGCAAACACATCATCCACATAACAAAGCCAAATAGTGGGTTTTTGTGGGGCGGAGTTTAAGGATTTCTCTTCAAATGTCTCCATAAAGAAATTGGCCAAGGGTGGGGAAAGTGGTGAACCCATGGCTGTCCCCTCTATCTGTTTGTAGAACTTTCCTTGCCAAACGAAATAGCCTGAGTTCATTGTGAACTGAAATAGGGCTGAGATATCGGGAGGAAACTTGGCTTGGATGAGCTCAAGGGTTTTGTTTGAGTGGGACATTAGTGAATAGGGAGGAGACGTCAAAACTGACCATTATGTCAATGTGTTGGAGTGTGAGGTTTTCTATACTGGCTTTAAAGTGGGCTGAGTTTTTTATGTGTGATGGTGTGTTGCCAGTGTAGTGTGTGAGCGTTTTGGCTAAATGTTTGGCTAATTTATATGTGGGGGAATCAATGCCATCCACTATGGGAAGCCATGGCACATTTTGTTTATGTATTTTTGGGAGTCCATATAATCGGGGGGATCTAGAGTTATAAGGTTTAAATTTGTTGGTGACTTCCACAGGCCAAGAAGTGACTTTCTTAAGGAGTCTGTGGATAGTTCTAATCTGAGAGCTGGTCGGATTATATAGGTAATAGGGGAGGTAAGTAGTACGGTCTCGTATTAAAGAATTTAGTTTACCTTTGTAGTCTTTTTGATTGAGTACCACAGTGGCGCTTCCCTTATCAGCTTTGGTGATTACTATTTTTTTGTTGTTTTTTAATTCTTGTAGGGCTGTATATTCGTTTTTGGATAAGTTGGATTTTGGAGGTTTGGCTTTAGTGAGAACACCGACTACATCCAGTCTCACGTTGTTGGTGATATGGTTAGGCAGGTTGCGAATTCCACGCTCTATTTGGATCATGATTTCTTCAGCAGGTATCCTTTTAGGAGCTATGGCGAAATTGTGACCACGTGAAAGTGCGGTGAGTACTTCAGGCTTTAAAACTGCCGACGAGAGGTTGACTACTGTGTTAAGTGATGGCTGGGGTACAGAAGTAGAAGTCTTTGTCAGGTTTTCGTATTTTTTCACGTGCCGACTACGTATTTTTTCGAATTCCTTTCTTGCTGATGTGCATGAGATGTCATGAAGTATAGACCATAGATCAAGGCCGAGTGTGTTAGAAAGCTCTTCCTCTAGCGCCCGTAAGGTTTTGTTTTCGTCGGCAAGGAGAACGCGCGTCGCGGTAATTTGTTCTCTTAACAGGGCGAAGCTAGTGCGGTTATAAATGCGTAGAGCTTTCTCGGAAGTAAAACGGTGCTTCAATTTGACACAGTTGGGGATCACTTTGTTATCCCGGCAGCGTTTTAGGAACGTCAGACAATTTTCACCACTTTCCCCACTTTCCACTTTCCCCACCCTTGGCCAATTTCTTTATGGAGACATTTGAAGAGAAAGCCTTAAACTCCGCCCCACAAAAATATAGAAGTGATTCATTAAAGTTATCTTTAATTAATATACTTTATCTGCGTTGTTAATTCCGTAAATTAATTACCAGTTAGGTCTAACCAACGTATAAGTCTTACTACTAGAATATATGTTATGCCCTATAAAAAAAATTAGATCAGCAACATAAACATCAGGGCAATTAAAAATAAACAATGGCCTGTCACAGCCAAGTAACTTGACTTCATATGATCCTACTCAATTTTGAGATAAGGTGAGTGATTCACCCTATTTGCTGTGTTTGCTAATTGCAGTTCTTTGGAATGAATTATAAATCTAAGTTTCTGGGAACAAAATCCTTTCCTTCCACCTCCATATGAGACTGGTCTCTTGCAACTAAAAACTTGTTTATAAAGGTTTCTTTTATTCTAGATGAATTCTTACTCAGATCTTTCCTTCCAAAGAGCATTCTGTTTGGTGATTGAGCTGTGCATATTTTTAAAATTGTTGTTATACATCTGAACTAAAGTGTTTAGATGTGTAGCAACTTCCTTGAACCGAACCCTATTGATTCAGTTAAGATTACAACAGTTGTAATACTTATGTTATCTTTAAACTGTACTAATATATTTCATGATTGATATTTTTATTTATCTATACTTTTATGTTTAGTATTTAAAATATTTCTACCCTGAAAAAATTAATAACTACAGCCAAGATATTTTAAATATCATTTTATGTAAATTCTAAATTATTTATACCATTAGACTCTAGGATTGACCACCTACCAGCATATAATTATCTGTTTACATATCAGTTGTACTTCATTTGTTTATTATTTTAATAATAAAAATTACATTTTATTTCATAAAATATTTTTAGGAGATGAGTAATTTGCAGTACATTTGTATATTACTTTAAATGAAAATGAAGTAAATTTTGTAAATTAGTATTGTCCTTTTCCATGTGTTATATTAGAAATAGCTTGGGTTTATTATTATTAAAATGATTTATTTTAGCTGGATTCACTGGAACAAGAAGCTGAAAAGATTCAAAATGAGCATCCTGAGGTAGAGGCTTTTTGATCAATTATTATTATTTTTTAAACAGCATTTTTGCTTTGGTGTATGTAATTATTTTTTAATTTATAGTAAAATTCATAAATTATAATTAATTATAATAAAATTAATATGATAGCATGTAGACCCATCTTTTTCCTAACTGACAAGGGGATAAATCTTTTTGTCCAGCTGACATTAGCAGGAATATTATTTGGCACCATTTGTCTCCTCTGTTTCATATGACATGGACTTTCAACACCACAAGAACAAAATGAATGTGATCCTTTATTATGCTATGCCAGTATTTCTGGATTTCACAGCAGCATCTCTCTCTCTCTCTCTCTCACACACACACAAAAAAAAAGCTATTATAGAACGCAAGGTTCTAACAGTTTATTGACTGCAAAAAATAGTTCAAAATTTAAATAGACAAAAAAACCAGTATCCTCTCATGATGATACCATCTAGTGCTGGGTTTGAAGTATACAATAGTTGAGTTATAGGTGATATTGAAATGATCATTTCCTAATTATTGGTAATAATTAATGTAACTGTTTATCAGCAGTCCGAAATATCAATATCTGAGGATTTAATTGCTGATTCTGACTAAAAAAAAAAATAGTATTTCAGATTCATAATGTTTTCTATGTAGCACTAATTTCCTTCCATTTAATCCTGTCTGAAGGACTGGGCATCTGCTAATCTCAAATGGTCATATTGATAGTGCTGTTTTTTATGGTGGATGTTACCAGTGCTTCCAGTCTGTGCATAGTAGGGCTAAGTTGTGAACCCACTAAACACTCCTAAATGGGTCAAAAGGATAGAGTTTGTACTGAGGAGAATGCTGTTTTATGCACATGACTTCAAAGTGGTGCAAAGATTTTATCTGCTAATTTAATGACCTTTTTTAGTTATCTTACATTAGCTACTTAGGTGGAGCCTTTTCAAATTGTCAGTTATTGTTCAGTTAGCTTTGTACCGAAGATGCATTTGATACTCAGGCGAAAATTATACTAATAAATAATATTTTACGTGAGTTAATTTCTGTATTATAATTTATTTAAACATTAAATCCTGTAAAATCATTACCAATGTTTTCATCAGGAGAATTATCAAATGCCAAGATAGGCCAGCATATATGTTAGAGCATTTCTTTACTGTTGATACCTACACTTTCTCCCAGTCATTAGCAAGGAACCAAAGCACTTATTTCATCTTAAATTCTTCAATAAATATATCTACAAGCTTGCAACATTTACATCTGACAAATATTTCATTAAAAGTGAGCAATACTAAACCTTCACAGAGTATAACATTCCTTGGTCTTGGGGTTAGTAATGAATGTACAGTTGGTGGTAAACACACTGCATAAATGCATTTATTACACAGAAGTTCAGTTCTAGAGTAAGTTGAATAGTTGTCAAGAATGAGATTTTTGCCATTTTGCAAAAGACTTACAGATGTGCAGTGAGATAGAGCTTTAGTGTCTTTGAACTATTGTAACATAATCTCTGTGACAATCCATCCAATTTTTTGCACTGTAACTTACAGTAAATTTAAGTGCATGTCCAAGGGTCTAATTTAGTTTTTACTACTACCGGTGACTTATATCTGTACCTCCCTGCCTGCTGAATTCGTTTGAGCATCCTAGGATAGTAATTCTATCCTTACATTGTCTGAATTCTGCAGGCCTTTCTTCACCCTCTGCTGTTAATATTCTTTGCAGTATGCAATGCAAATATAATGCAGCTTTATCAACATTAATACACATGCTGGGACTGAGGCTCTCATCAGGCTATAAATTTGCCAAATTCATCCACATATTGGATAGCTCTTTGGCTGTAGACCATTTTTCACAACAAATTTTATGGACAGAAATTCCATTATACTTTTTAAACCTATAAAGCCATCCTTCACTACAGTTGCACTGACACCAATCAAGTGAGAATGTGCTTAATTATTTAAGCGAATGTGTAGTGGTAATGAACTAGGTGAACAGGTGCTTGCAGGAATTTTAAGCGTGTTCTCATAATTTTGTCTGCACTAAAGGAGGTGCTAGACCATCTGTTACCAGAAAATCGATGGGATACCTGTAATATAATATTTTCTGTTAATTTCATTACAGAGAAATTTTTTCATTGTCCCTATTCCAAGAAAAAGTCATCTTCATATGAACTTTCAGAGTTGTAATAGTTCAGAATACTTCTGAAATTAAAACAACACTTTGAACTCATGATTTTGGCAATTTCCTACAAGGATTTCAATAAATTTGGCAGTAGTTCCATTAAGGACCACTTCTTTGAGTGCTTTTTAATGTGTTTAAATAGTTGTTTAATTGGCTACTGGTGGAGATTGAACTGCCCACTCAGTCTCCAAAAGTTAGATAGGGTATAAAGGCCTCGCCTACTCCCTATAAGGGAATAAAAGGTGTTAGCTGATTTATTTTATAGTTTCTTTTTTATGGAGGGGCAGAATCAAGGCAAAAACAACTGACTAGTGGTGTGCCACAAGGTTCAGTTCTGAAACCATTACTGTTTAATTTGTACATAAATGATTTAGGAAATAACCTGAAAGGAAATATTCAGTTGTTTGCTGATGATGCAGGATTAGGTAGAGTAACAGTTAATCAAGGCAATGTGGAGAGTGTGGAGAGCTTGCAGAGCAATTTAAATAGACTGTGAGTATGAGCAAAAGATAATGTGTGTCAGTTTAATGTGGAGAAATGTAAAATTATGCATTTTGGGATAATAGACTAGATGCTGTGTACTGCAGTGATGGAACTGTACTTCAGGAAATAGATGAAGCTAGAGATTTACAGGTAGTAGACAGAGAGATAAAGTTTACAGGACTAAGGGTTGCTAGGGTAGCCCATAAGATTACTTGGCTGTTGAAGAACACATTAACATGTAGAGATAAGGAAGTTGCTATTCCTCTATAATGTATTGTAGTCTTATTTGTATTTGTATTTATTAATAATATTAGTTATTTGTAATCCCTGAAGATGTCTCAGTGACAGACAAAATATTGGAAGCATTAAAATTAGTTTTAATCCTTTCCCAGTGCTGAAAATATTCCGTTAAACCTCCAACATGATGTCCTGATATCATCTTTAACAATCTTTTATGATGTATTCATTCCATTTGTCTAACTCAACAGTAACATCATTATAAAATGCAAGCAAGTTGATAAAACATGACTTTCCCTTAGTAAATCCATGCTGTACATTGCAGAGTACAGATTCTCTGTGAATCCATTTCTGTATGCAAGTTCTTAACAACTTTGCCAAAATCCATTCCACAGACACTGATAGGTCTATAGTTGTTACACCAGTCTTTATCCTCTCCCTTGTGCAATGGGATTATCATGTTCTTTCCACTCCTATAGCATCTTCTGTGTGCTATTACTCAAATTATACAGCTAGGTCAAAGGAACAGCCAGTTCATCTGAGATCTCTTTAAGCATTAGTACTGATATTCAGTTAGTCACTATTGCAGGATTCATATTCAGTTTATGCAGCAGCTCTAGTACCTCCTTATACACCTGAGTTTCTTTTGTAAAATTTCTCAGGATATGTGACTTTCTAACTTATGTTCGTTTTTACGTTTTTTTGTTTAGGAGAATGTACTTAAAGATTAATTTCTGTAATAATCTTGTAATTGGGAGAAAGTATTATCGACTGCAATAAAGATTTATATCTATGCTTTGTGGATTACAAAAAAGCTTTCAATAATGTTAATCACTCCGTTTTATTTGATATTGTGCATAAAATAGGAATAGATGAAAAAATTATCAGACTGTTGTTCTGATAATTTTTAAGAAACAAGGGTTAGATTTGAAGGAGAGGATACTGAATGGATCCCCATAAGATAGGATGTGAGGGAAGGGTGTAGGATGTCCTCACTCCTTTTTAATGTCTATACTGAATGGATGATGAGGGAAGCCTTGGAAAATCTGAAGGATGGAATAAAGATAAATGGACATCTGATAAATAATATAAGATATGCAGATGATATTGTACTTATGAGCAAAACAGAGAAAGGTTTGCAAAGAATTTTGAATAGACTGAACAGTGGAAACGAGAGATATAAAATGAAAATAAATGTTCAGAAGACAAAAGTGATGAAGATTTCATGGAAAGGAAATGATGGGATGGAAATCACTTTGAATGGACAAAGAATAGAGAATGTAAAAAGTTTTGAATACCTTGGGAGTTGGATAACAGATGACAATAGATCTAATTATGAAATTAAAAACAGAATTAAAAAAGCAAAAGCAGCATTTTTCCAAATATATCAAAAATCTGAACTGAAATCTGAAATCTGAACAAACAGTTAAAAGCAAGAATCCTCAAGACAATGATCTGGAGTGTGGGGACGTATGGATGCGAGTCCTGGATCAATAAGGAGATGAGTGACCGATTGAATGCATTTGAAATGTGGTGCTTGAGAAAAATGTCACATATCATTTTTATGGATCGTATCAGCTGGACTGAAAGAGTGAGCAATGAAAAAAATTCTTAAAAAGTTCTTAAGAGATTCAAGGTGAAAGGGACTGTATATATCCAAAGAAGAAAAGTACCGTTTGCAGGACATTTGATGAGAGGTTCTTCTGGAGAGATCCCCAGAATAATATTGCAGGTGATGGTGGAGGGAAGGAGAGGAAGACCCCAACTGCAATGGAAAGATAGCATCAAAGACTGGACGGACAAGCGTCTTACAGAAGCAAGAGATAGAGAGGCATGGAAGTGGACTGTTCATCAGCTGCAACCCTCTTAAAAGAGGAGGCCACAGGATTAGATTAGAATCTTGTAATAAACCTTTGTTAAATGTGGTTCATGACATCATCATGTAACGATATTAACTCATGTTAAATCAGTAAGTCTAATTATAAAAATAGTGAAGAATTCTAAGAATTGCCATGGATAGAGAATTCCAAAGACATGCGAAGAATGACATTAGCATGTCTGAAGGTCAATACATGATCATTTTCGAGAGACACATGCATGCACACAAGGAAAGTCCAAGCGTATATAAGGCAGGTCGTCGAGGTGGAAATTTGTCTTCGGGTTTTCTAAGCCTTCTCTTACCTGGGTCCACAGTCACGTGAGGTTATTGTTAGGAATTGAAACAGAAGGAAGTTTGTCTTAGGGTTCTCAAACCTTCTCTTACTTGGGTACACCGGCATGCTAGGTTTGCTGTCAGAAATCAAAAGAGAAGCATCCTGGGTTCTGAGTCTTCTGCTTGGGTCCATCGCCACGTGAGAAATATTGTGTCGATCATCTTGAAAGGAAAGAGCTGTACATTACTGCCAAGGTAAGCGTCCTGTACAGCAAGGAATAATAGGCAACTCGGACAATGAAGAAATTAGCGGGAAAATCAGGAACAAGGCGGTAGACAGAAAGAAAGACAAGAGAAAGACTTAAGTGCAAACAAAAGTTACCGTGAAAGACAGTTCTGAACGAGAATTGTAAGTAGTTATAATACTGAACTAGCATGTATGTCAAGTGTTTATGAGATAATGTATATTAATATTGAATTAGGCTTAAACAAGGTATGCCTTATATTCAGTTAATGTTATGCTAGATTGTGAATTAGCTTAGAACTAAGGTTAGATTAGAAAGAATTGAGACTATCAAGAGAATTGTAGCGACATTGTTTACATATGTGAATCATTCTGTAAATATTTCCTTTTGACTTAATTGATTTGTGAACAACACATTGGATTGATTCTGTCAATGCACTATCCTAAAAAATTCGAACCTTCATAAGATAAAGTTTATGGTATTTATAATTAAGCCAGGATTAGTTTCAAGTAAGGATATATAAGTGGGGAATATAAACGATATCTGCTTTGTCTTTGATTTAAGATCTTATAATCTCACATTCAATATATGGTCTAACTGGCGCAGTCATAAAACAAATAAATTTGTTAGACTATAGATCATGGGAAATAAGATATAGTAGAAATAGATAGATGGCGGCGGCAGCCGAGTTAAGGTCATCCATTCCAAATAAGTAAATAAAAACAAAGTAGGATAATATAGAATACCGAACATTTTATATAACACTTACTCCAGTGTAGAGTTAGCTTTAAACTCCACGTTGCATGCACCACATTGATAGTTTTTAGCAAAATGGACACTCAGTAGTGGAACAGTCTCTTCTGCCTCTGCCACTTGCATACCATTTGCGTTCATGAGTTATTTTTTCACATTCATTCTTTATTTAATCCTTAGGCTTCCCACCTAACATCTAGTCATAGCTGTTGGGTGGGAAGCTTAAGGATTAAAGTTTCCCAAATCTTGAAAAGTTTAACACAACCATATTTATTTAGATTAG
This sequence comes from Typopeltis vanoorti, assembly GCF_054136105.1. NCBI lineage: Eukaryota > Metazoa > Arthropoda > Arachnida > Uropygi > Thelyphonidae > Typopeltis > Typopeltis vanoorti. The sequence goes on from NC_143565.1 coordinate 51,736,836, forward strand.
GTTGGTTTTTTTTTTTTAATTTGCTGCTGATTCTAAAAAAATTTTTTTTCCAACTACTACTCTACAACTATGATACTCTCCCCCCCCCCCCCCACACACACACTTCCTTTAAGGTTAAAAATGGTCTAGTAGTGATTCCTTTTGTAATGCATGACATTATACACTATATAAAAGGGCATTAAATGCTGGGCATTATGGGATATTAAGGCAACTTGATACTGTCAATAGTCTCTGTAACACTTTAGTAAAGATTAAAACAAGAATTATAATTTCTTAGTTATTCACATTTGGCATCACTGGATGCCATATAGTCCCTCCTGTACCCCATGGAGTTTGGGAGTGAAGTCATCTGCTAGAAAAAGTGTTAGGGATGCAGATTCTCTTTCCACACATAGGGAAAATCACAAACATCCATATGAAATCACAAAATGTCCATGGTGGAATTTGAACCTGCAGCCTCTTGACTGAAGATCAGATATGCTAACCACTCAGCCAACCAGATCGACTATAATTTCTTGTCAAGTATAATTTATGAGAGTTTCCTCAGCACAGTGCTGTTCTAAAGAAAATTTACTGTAGTAAATTATCCCTAAAACAAACTATTTGTGTGGTACCCATGAATTTCATATAGTGAGAGTAGATGGTATAGTAGATCTCATTCTTGCTTGCTAAGCTGATTTTCATTTTACTTCTCTAATAAATATACATAGATGCTATAAAATATTTAAAAAGATTAAGTTGTCTTATATGCATTAATGTAACATTAACATCTAACACTTGCATGTAGAACAGATGAATATGTTTTGTATGTTGTATTCCATAAAATATTAGAGATGCTAACAGTAGTGCATTAGTGAGGTTTTGTGACTTTAAAATATATTATTTATTTACATTATTTTATATTATTATTTACAATACATTCTTCATGATTTTGTGTAACTAGTGATCATTGTTGCTTGTGATAAACAAGAATGATCATTTGTGTTTACACCTACAAAAGACTCCAAGCTATCATTCTGTCAGTAATGTGGATGGACTTTGGGTTAGATAATCTGGAAACCCCCTTGTTTCTGAGACCTTACAAGCCATTTCAGGCATCCAGATAAACTAGTCTCACACTAATGATCACAAGCATTTGCAATTCACAGTGGGGTCGAAATTTCCATCCTGCTGTTTGGAGAGAGAGAGAAAATGTGATATTCATTCAGCCAACCAGAGTAGCCTGTTATTTATTTATGTCATTTTACTTTATTTATTTATTTTTATTTTTCATTTTTTGGTCCTTTCAACCATGAAAGGGTTGTACATATGTAGTAGATTAGTACAGCAAGTGAGTTTTTTTAAAAATAATCCTGAAATTTTGCTCTAGAGACCAAACATAGATGCTGCTTCAGTAAGTAGAGTAGTGGTCTCACACGATGCAGTGAAAATTATCTTCTTAACATTCGTAAGTATCCATGTCAACAGCTGAATTCAAACTAGCAGCCTGTTGGTTGAATATACTGGTTATGCTAACTAACTTAGCCAACCATGCCAGTGATATTTCTTTTGTATCTATCATACTGATTCAAATCAAATATCACACCTCAGTTTATAATTTTTCTTCTTAGGGGCTCAACCTATTTATGATCTGTCATGATTATTAGATATATAACAACATTGCTGAAGACTCTTTGCAATTCTCACAAAAGTGCTTAGCATTGTTTCTGTTTCCATCATCATTATCAAATTCCTGCCATGTACCCTCAAAGGATGTACAGCATATGATAGTACTACATGAAAAATTTACATCGTTACTGACTTCCTATCTACAATTTTCCTCCAAATCAGTCTGCTACTTGTCAATACTCCAACATTATTGGATCTTATATTTCTACTGTCTAAGGCACTTTGTACCATATCAATCCACATATATCTTGATCTTCCTCTGGGTCTTTTTCTTGCCGACCTGCAGAGAAAACTTTGTTTTGCTAATCTTTCCTCTCCCATTCTGTTTAAGTGACCATACCACCTCAGATACCATCATTTTGTATATTGGTTTAAGCCAATAAGCCAATAGATGGCAGGAAAATGACCCAGAGGAAGATCAAGATATAGGTGGATTGATACGGTACAAAGTCCCTTAGATGATAGAAATATAAGATCTAATAATGTTGGGGTCTTGACAAGTAACAGACTGATTTGGAGGAAAATTATAGATAGGAAGTTAGTAATGATGTAAATTTTTCATGTAGTACTATCATATCCTGTACACCCCTTGAGGGTACACGTCAGGAATTTGATGATGACCAACTCAGATTAGCTCTGATAATGCACTCCTGGAAGCTAACGATGGCAAGTTCTTTCCTAATATCCTCGTTTTTTATATGATATTGCCATTGATGCCATCTGTTCATGCGCCTAACTCTCAGATCCATAAGTTAAAATTGGTTATTCTTTTATACGGCTAATTTAGTGTTTTAATGAATTTTTCTCTTATTCCATATAAATTTATTCAGTTGACTTCCTACCATACCAGCTTTGTTGATTCTGTTGTCTATTTCTATATTTAATTTACCACCTTCACTAAAAATTGTGCCAAAGTACCTAAAATGTTTTATTTGTTCCACAGGTTATCCGTTCACAACGTAGTTGACATTTTCAACGATTCTACCTATTTTCATTATCTTTGTCTTGTTATTGCTGACCTTCATGCCATATCTAGTACAACAGTTATTCAATGTAGTCAAGGAATCTTGCATACTTGTAGCCGATTTATTTAGAAGTATAACATCGTCCGCATAAAGCAAAGAGCTGAGATTAACATCTCCAGTTTTGATATCAGGTTTAATAACAATTTCCTTCATAATATGATCCATATAGATAATGAATTAACAGAGAGGATAATGTACATCTTGTCTGACACCAGATTCAACATTAAACCATCTTCCTGTACTTCCTTCAATTATAACTGCTGACTTACAACTCAAATAAAGACTAAGTATTGCTTGATATAATGCTACATTGACACCATACAGCTGTAGTGTTTTGAATAGCTTTTCTCTTGGTATCTTGTCATATGCCTTTTCCAGATTTATAAAACTTAAATACAAATCTTTGTTATATTCCCATGATTTCTCAACTGTTTGTTGTAAACTGGAAATCTGATCTTGACAATCTCTATTTGGCTTGAATCCAGCTTGTTTGTCACCAAGCTTCCCTTTCCACAATCCTTCTTAACTGTTTCTCAAATATGCTTGCATAAATTTTACCAGGAACACTCAGTAGAGAAATTCCTCTGTAATTTTCCCATTCAGTTTTATTTCCCTTTTTATATATGGGTACTGCGAGAGCTCTATTCCATTCATGTGGAATTCCTCCTTCTGTCCAGGCCTTCTGAATTATGCAGTGCAGCTACTGTAAGAGTTTATACCTCCATACTTGAGCATTTCTAGTCGAACTTCATCTACTCCTGCTGCCTTTCCACATTTCAGGCTTTTGATGGCTTTTTCAACTTCAAGTATGGATATGTATTCCTGATTGCATGTCTAGTCAGTGTTTTTTACCACTGTGCTGTCACTGATTGTTTCATTGAGCAATTTTTCGAAGTGATTAATCAATACACCAAGGATATCTTTTATCCAGTTTTCGTGTCATCTTTATCATCTCTAATTTCTTTTATAGCACTCTTTCCTATATTTCTGAGCTTCTTCCACAACCTCCAGCTTATCTTTCCACCTTCTTGATATTTATTTTTTATGTTCTTACCAAAGTCCTCCCATGACTTTTGTTTAGCTAGTTTTACACAGTGTTTAGCTTTCTTACATTTGTCTCTGTATTCTCTAAGAGCACATGCTGACTTATTCATTACGAACTTGCAATAGGCTTACTTCTTTTCCTTCACTGCTTCTTTAACTTCCTGTGTCCACCATGGAGTTCTGATTTTTCTACCCTTGCAGACAATCTCACCAGATGCTCTCTTGCTGAATCAATCAATGTTTTCTTCAAGATTTCCCATTGAATCTCCAAAGTTTGGTTCCTGTTCTCAAACTCTTTCATTTTTTTGTGATAATATTTGTGTGTTTTAGTGTACAGGTCACATCTGAGAGCTGCTCAATTTTCATTTGCTTTAAAACTTTCTTACATGTTCTTCTTTTCGATAAAAAATTGTTTTTTCAGAACCGAATAGTGATCACTATCCAATTTCAAATACTCTGTACACTCTAGTGTCCTGCACCAGGGAGAAAAGATCACTGTTAACAATAACATGGTCAATGAGACATTTCTTATTCCTTGCCTTTTCTCTCTATGTTAATTTCTGCACATTTTTATGTTGGTGTTAGTAATTACCAGTCCATGTGCACCGCAGAAATCCAACAGGCAGTTGCCATCATTATTAGCTGTGCTCTTTTCTCCAAATTTTCCCAAAATATTTTAATATGTCTGGCAATCATTTCTTACTCTGCTATTCAGATCCCAACAAGGATCAACTTTTCCTTTTTCATTGTTTCAGTTGCTTTCTCTAAAGCCTCAAAAAATTCTTTCACTTCTGCTTTAGTAGAACCTTCTGTGAGACCATAGGCACAAATAAATCTCATTGTCCGGTTCCCCATTTTGATATTTGCCCATATCCCTCTACTTGAGACTGCCTGCCATTCAAGGAGATTATCTTCGTATTTAGTGTTGAATACTATGGCTACTCCTGCTTTTCCCTTGAATGTCATTGCTTGAATATATCATTTTATATTTATTTCTTAGACAGATCTCACCAGTTTTTGTTTTTTTTGTTACAGTCACTCCTATTATGTCGATCTGGTACTTATTTAATTCCTCAGCTAGCTCCATTTCTTTGCCATTCAGGCTTCTTATGTCGATAATTCCGATCTTGAACTGTAGTGATGTTGAGTTGGTACATATTTCAGGATTTTTTCCAATAGTTGACTTTTCACTGTTTGCCCTGGTTCCCTGGTGAAAACAATGCGGGACCTTGTTTGACCGGGTGACTCCCTAGCCATCATGAAATTCTGTTATGTTGTACCATCATCATTTTACATTGTGGTTTAAGCCAAATAGCCTTTAAAATCATCACTATCAACAATAACATAGTCAATGAGACTTTTCTTATTTCTTGTCTCTTCTCTCCAAGTAAATTTGTGCAGGTTTTTTTGTGCATAATGAAATGCAAACAAAGTGAAAACATGGAAGTTTTTTTTCACTTGGTTAGACTATAAATTATATATTTAGTTTAATCCTTTATCCAAGTGTAAGCAAACAAAGTTTGCACTTTGAAGTATCTTCAGGTCTGGGGAAACTCGTGGCAAAGGTGGATTGCGTTCTCATCACTTTCCTTAGTATCTCATAATGTAAAGCACATCTCCTTATGAACATGTATAATGCTATGCATTATGGGAAGGGTCACTACCCAGACTGGTTTCGACTTTTATTGAGGTCTCTTCAGTGGGAGTAAGACCCAGAGGTGATACCAAGGTTGAAGCAATGCAGAATTCATTTCCATATGCCAGTTGCCAAAAGGTGTCACACCTTATTATTAAATTACTCTGGATTAAAGAAAGATGTTGGAAGTTTTTTTCACTTGGTTAGACTATAAATTATATATTTAGTTTAATCCTTTATCCAAGTGTAAGCGAACAAAGTTTGCACAAAATTTACTAAGGAAGGTGATGAGAACTCAGTCCACCTTTCCCACAAGGTGCCCCAGTCCTGAAGATACTTCAGGTGCAAACTTTGTTTGCTCACACTTGGATAAAGGATTAAACTAAATATATAATTTATAGTCTAACCAAGGGGAACAAACTTCCAACATCTTTCTCTAATCTAGAGTCTTGGTATTGACCCTTCCCATAATGTATAGCATTATACATGTTTGCAAGGAGATATGCTTTGCAATATAGGATACTAAGGAAACTGATGAGAACTCAGTCCACCTTTGCCACGAGTTGCCCAAGTCCTGAAGATACTTCAGGTGCAAACTTCGTTTGCTTACATTTGGATAAAGGATTAAACTAAATATATAATTTAGAGTCAAAACAATTAAAAAGAAATGGAGTTATGTACAAACTGATGCCTTGCAGTTATACTGTTTGGTGTATATATTATAAATTTTCGATTTATTATGAAAGTCATATGTTGTGTTGAAAGTAATGTAATCTAGTTTGTAGATTTACCTCCATATTTTAAGTTTCTGGTATGTATATTTTTTTACAATAATGACACATCATTACAGAATATTTATAAGAGTTTGCAATATGTGTCTAATTTGAAACAGGAATTCAAATGATCCTGTAGTTATTTGTGCATATGACAATTTTATAATGTGACTATATAAAAACTAATAGAATTTGGTATTGATCTTTTAATCTTTGACTATTTTCAGGAGGCAGAAGCCATTCAGGAAAGAATTCTGCAAATAAAAACAGTTTGGGAACAACTAACACAATTGGTATGTGAAAAATTTTCATCTTTAGGAATTTTAACATTATTAGATAGCTGTTAATAACAGGAAATGACACAGTTGAAAACAGTGACTCAGCTGATGATTGTTCTCTGTATCCAGATATGGCAGAGAATGTCTGGGATGTGGAGAAATATTTCATCAATTTTTTTTTTTTTCATTCATTGCAAACCTCATTCAGTTGCAAGCTTGTCTGATAAGTGAAAAGTTCCCTGAATTTTTCAAGGGTAGGCTGAAAAATTCTAGGAACCTTTTGCACTCACTGCTTCTCTTTTTTGATAATAATTCTTATTTATAATTAAAATTTTATTCCATATATACATAGTCTTGCCATAAATATTGTTACAACTTCTGCACACCCTAGTGGTGCCCACAGAATTTTTATGAACACGATTCTATTAGCGACTCTGTGTGCCGCCAATGTTCTTGTGTTTATTAGTAGAGAGAGAGAGTTCTTTAGCTGCGTTGGGGGGGGGATTCTGAGAACCTTGTAGCTACAATAGCACTTCACAAGGTTGGAATGCAGCCACCTGCTATTTTCAACGCACTGAAAACACTCGGGATCAGTAGTATGTTTGTGTATCAGACTATTAACCATTATAATGATACAGTAGACATATCTGGCTGCAAAGAACAGGTCAACCATGCTGCATTAGGATGCAACAGCTTATGATTGTTGTGAAGGCATGCCTCTGCCATAATTCTGTCAGAACACGAAGTGATGTCACAAGAGAGAGAGATGAACATTTTGCAGAGAACAATATCACATGTGCTAACTGATGATCTAGGGTTGAGAGCTTATTGTTGTTCTACTGTACACTTCCTAACACTATGACTTATGCAGCAGAGGGAGATTAAATCAAAGGCACTTCTCTGGAGAAATGTAAACAACAGACAAAAAGAACCACCCCTTCTCCCCCACACACACACTCACAGATGAGATTTTTTTCACTATTGGAGAGTCATTTAACAGCTAGTTCGCGCAGTTACCTAGTGGCTTTGCGCTTCGCAACCATATGACTGGGGAAGGAGTGTCCTAGGTTCGATTCCCGTCGCAGACGTGAGGAATTTGAGGATCTTCCTCAGCCATAGCCAAGTTAGCCGGTCTTGGGCGTGGGCAGTAGGGTTTTTCTCACCAATTTAGCTAGCGTTTTTCATCCCGCAAACCGGTCCCCGTGAATATACGCTGCTACAGTCAAAAATATATCCCTCCCCCAGTGGCAGGCTAGGCGACGGGTCGGTTGGGAGTGGTACTAACAAGAAAGTTTCATCTAAGTAACATACAGACCATGCATAGGAAGCGGGAATAACGCATAGTGAAAGAAGAAGAGTCATTTAACAGCCAAAACAATTGGTATGTGTCCTGGATGGTTTCACACTATGTGCCATAGCATGCAGGCTTCAAAGACGTCATCACCCTGAATCAGTATGATTTGGTGTTAGGGGTGATGTATCAAGGGGTATCCAAGTTGAATTTCTGCAAAAAGGAGAGTCTTCACAAAAGTCTATCAAGATTCTGTGCCGGAACCTGTGGTATGGCCCCTGAACAACATCTTGTTTCATAGGCAGTGAACCTTCTAACAGGATTGAGCTCCTGAACACAAGGTGAGGACCACAACAGTTGTTTGAGGCGAATTGCCTCACCACATATCACCATTTGATTGGCCATCTAGAAGTCTTGATCAGAATCTGTTGGACTTCAAATTGTTGTTGGAGCTTAAGAGAGTAACTGGCAAGTAATGACAACCCAACATCGCCAGCCTGGGTTGATTTGTAGTTATCAGTGCGGCATTTCCATTGGATGTTGTGCATGTTGGCATCAATATATGGCCTCACAGAGTTTAGGCATGCATGAAGACAAAAAGCAAGGGACAAATCAAACATTGAGTTCTGCTATATGCACATTATATATGCAGGTTGCATTTGCTGAAAGCTGTAAATGATTTACTGATAGATTAAAGGTTTATGTGCTGTTCAAGTTGTATCAGTATTTATGGCTAGACTGTGTACTTATCTATATATAATAGTTTTTGTGTTTCATTACTTAAGATATATTATGCTATGCTTCCATGTTTTCATGATAACAATTGGTTCTTACATATACCAGGTGGAAAAATACATTATAGGGATCATTAATAAATGATGCTGTGAAACAGGTGATGTTTCAACAAGTTGCATATGAAACAAATTCTAATATGTTTGTTCAAATAAAATTTAATTGCATTTTAAAACAATTCTAGTTAAAAATTATGACATTATTATTATTATTCTTCTGCTTAACCCTTTAACTGCCTGATTTTATATTCTACTGACATTGTCCCATGTGCTAAATTAATTTTGCAAAAAATTTACAAATAAAATCAATTAAAATTCTTACTGAAGTAAGAAGTCCGGACAGCTTCATACATTCTTGATATGCACTTGTTCAGTCACAAAAATGGCAATAATAGTGTTTTATAAAATTTGCATAATCAAGGGGGCGTCCATTTGATTAAGCAAATTACATTAATTTATGTAGACTACAAGGATCTTCATCTGAAGGACACAATTCACGCCGTCTACCGACCTCCAACACAACTAGTAATTTTTGTCTGTAAATTGCATGTGTTCTGAAGGGCTGATTTGTCTGTATGCGGGATGAAAAACCCAAGTTTCTGGAAGAAAAACCCTGCTACCTCCATATGAGATTGACTAACTCACCTTCAATTGAAAAAGTCCATATATAAAAATTCCTCCCATCACGACGAGAATCGAACTTAGGCCTTTTCCAGTCGAATGGCGCAGTGTACCGCCGTTCTTCCAATTGCGCTATGGTGGTGCTTAATATGATTAGTTGCACCAGTTCAAATTTTTCTCTTTAGATGTCATACAAGGACAGAAATCCAAGTCAAATAAACTTCAATTGAGTTAACTCGATCGTAGCAAAGTCACCATTTTTTCCGATCGCGAGTTAACTTAACCGTAGCAGTTAAAGGGTTAATATGAAAAATAAATATTCTTCTTGAAATAGCCAAGAAAGAATGCATAATTTACAGTTCTAGGTTAAGGCCTGAAAGTCTAAAATGCTGGCAGAAATGATATCAAGATCTGCAGTCTTTTTTTGATAAGTATGTTATCCATACTCATCAGATGTAAGGCCAAATCTTTTGATACCAGAGACGAATGACTAGGTGATAGAGGAGTTCCATTTTCTGATACATTCCACTGTTTTGCTTATCTGAAGCATGAAACAGCCAAAAATCAATTGGATTTCCGAGCAAAGATTTGCTTTACTTACTCTTTCCATATCTTCTAGTTTGCACATAGTGATGGATAGACCTGGCATTTCTTTTCAGAGGTATAGCTTTAAAACAATTAATTCTCTTACTGACTGCTAGATAGTATACTGGACAAAAGCCTACTGCTAGAATTCCAGGTCATCTAATGAATAATATTGGTGCCACTATTATGCCAAGTGTTTTATAAATTAGTTCTGAGTAGGTGAATCTTGCAGCATTGTCATGATTACTCAGCTAATCTTTTCTCAGTGGTCTTAAATATCAAAACCTTGAAAACATAATATAAATGACATTGGATGAAGAAGGCTTGCTTAATTTAAGAGAAGTAGAATCAGCAGTTCATAATTTGAAGGTGGGAAAATAGCCAAGCATGGAATAACTTCAAGACTACTGAAAGCAGGGAGAGAACTTATCATAGATGCCCTGCTCAACATTTGTCTATGTGTGTGTAAAACAATGAATCATGGCTTAAAGATTGGTGTACCTCTTTTCTGATTTCTATATCAATAATAGTAAAAAATGTAGCAGTTATAGACCTATCAGTCTAATCAGCCATCTACGCAAAATTTTCCTAAAAATCTTACTCCCTAGGATTGGGAGGAAAATAGAGAACCGAGCAAGATTTTGTAAAAACAACTACAATAGATTACTTATTTAAAATATATCTCATTGGAGAAAAAATATTGAGCATAATAAAATACTTCATTACAATTTGATAGATATAGAAAAGACCTTCAATTCAAATATGGAACAGATAATAAAATCGTATGCCTAATTAAAACTCTCTACTGTTCCTTTTTTTATTAATTGACAAGGAATTCACAAGTACAATAGAATATAAATTAAACCAAATATAAACCAAGGTTCCATCAGGCTGGCAGGTGACTGGTATGTCTAGGAAAGGGAGGCTGTGAGGCTGTTGTTTTCCTCTTTCTCCAGGGTGAACATGATTCCGGGATGTTGGTTGTTTGTGTGTGTTAAGAAGAAGAGGAGTGTGTCAGAGCCATGTGGTCAAATAGCGAACACGTCATCAACATAGCAAAGCCATATGGTTAGATTTAGTGGGGCAGAGTTTAAGGCTTTCTCTTCAAAAGTCTCCATAAAGAAGTTGGCCAAGGGTGGGAGAGTGGTGAACCCATGGCTGTACCCTCTATTTTTTTGTAGAATTTTCCCTGCCAAACGAAAAGCCTGAGTTTATTGTGAAGTGAAATAGGGCTGAGACTGAGATATCGGGAGGAAATTTAGCTTGGATTAGCTCTAATGTTTCTTTGATTAGAACATTTGTGAATAAGATGGAGACATCAAAACTGATCATTATGTCAGTATGTTGGAGTGTAAGGTTTTCTATGCTGGCTTTGAAGTGGGCTGAGTATTTTATATGTCATGGTGTGTTGCCAGATGTGAGCGCTTTGGCCAAATGTTTAGCTAATTTGTATCTGGGGGAATCAATGCCTTCCACTATGGGACGTAATGACACATTTTCTTTATGTATTTTTGGGAGTCCATCTATGGGGGGGGGGGGGGTATAGAGTTAAACGGTTTTAATTTGTCAGTAACTTCCACAGGCCAAGAAGTGACCTTCTTAAGGAGCCTGTGGAATTTTCTAATTTGCGAGTTGGTGGGATTGTATTCACAATCAAGCAAGCAAGACAATCATAAGCAAGACCACCAAAAACCAACCTATCCAATAGTGAATGTAAAGCTCTGCAGGAATTGAAGAAAAACAAAGAAATAGTAATCACCAGAGCGGATGAGAGGAACGTCACCGTAGTAATCAACCAAACGGACTACAGAGGTAAGGGTAATGCTCTATTATTAGATCGTGCTACTTACCTCCCCATTGAATACAATCCCACCAGCTCACAAATTAGAAAACTCCATAGGCTCCTTAAGAAGGTCACTTCTTTGCCTGTGGAAGTTACTGATAAATTAAAACAATTTAACTCTATATCTCTTCCCCCCCCCCCCCCCCGTATATATGGACTCCCAAAAATACATAAAATAAATGTGCAATTACGTCCCATAGTGGATGGCATTGATTCCTTCACATACAAATTAGCTAAACATTTGGCCAAAGCGCTCACACACTATACTGGCAACACACCATCACATAAAAAACTCAGCCCACTTTAAAGCCAGTATAGATAACCTTACACTCCAACATACTGACATAATAGTCAGTTTTGATGTCTCCTCCTTATTCACAAATGTTCCACTCAAGGAAACATTAGAGCTAATCCAAGCTAAATTACAGCCCTATTTCACTTCACAATGAACACTCAGGCTATTTCGTTTGGCAGAGAAAATTCTACCAACAAATAGAGGGGACAGCCATGGGTTCACTACTCTCCCACCCTTGGCCAACTTCTTTATGGAGACTTTTGAAGAGAAAGCCTTAAACTCTGCCCCACAAAAACCAACCATATAATGGCTTCGCTACGTTGATGATGTGTTTGCTATTTGGCCACATGGCTCTGACACACTCTTCTTCTTAACACACTGAAACAACCAACACCCCAGAATCAAGTTCACCATGGAGAAAGAGGAAAACAACAGCCTCCCTTTCCTAGACACACTAGTTACTTGCCAGCCTGATGGAACCTTGGTTTTCTCTGTTTATAGAAAACCCACCTATACAGGCAGATACATTCACCAACAATCCCCCCCCACACCCACCGCACCCTCATCACAACAGTACGGAGTTAAGACACTACACAACAGGGCTAAACTGATCTGTTCAAATGACAATGCCCTAACCACTGAACTAAATCTAAATCACATCCTCAACACTTTCGCAGCCAATGGCTACCCCCCCCCCAGAAAAAAATCCAAAAAATATTGAAACCAGTAAACCACACAAATCCATCACCATTCCCTACATCAGAGGCACCTCGGAAAAAATTACCAAAATCTTAAGAAAACATGACTTGACCTCTTGTTAGAGAACATATAGAAAATTGGCATCCCTTATCCACTTCTCCTAGACCTACCCTTGCAGCTGTTAGCTGTCCTACTTTGGCTAAACAAGCAGGACAGCGAATATCAGAATTTCAGAACACAAGGACTACATCTGTTTTCACCAGTATAGCCACTCTGGTCTTGCAGACCATGCTCTGGATACATGCCACAGAATATGGTGGAAGAAAGCCACAATAATACACCGTAACAAGTTCATTGAAAGACTTTTCATGGAATCAGCCTCAGCCCTAAGAAACTTGCCAAACCTCAGCAAATTTGGTTGCATGAGACTGCTCCAAATTTGGAAGACATACATCATGAGACCTTCAGCCCAATGGCCAAGAATACCTACATAGCCAGCTAGGGGGCACCATCAGGACTTTTAGGAGAAAAGATAGCTTCCTGCTTCGTCCTCATTTACTGTATGTAGTGCCTGCATGCACATGTCTGTATTTTAAGTTCCTTTGAAAATGGCAATGACGTTGCCGAAATATTGGAAATATATATTAAAGTTTAATTTAATTTATATTCTATTGTATGTTGTGAATTCTTTAAGTAAATTAATAATTATGTATAACCAGCATATAAGCCTTTGTTCGAGTATTACTGTTCCTTTGATATGTTAATAGAAATTGATGGCATCTGTAGCAAGCTTTCAAATCGGAAGAGGTGTGCATCAAGGCTGCATACTTTTACCAGTACTTTTTAACCTATATTTGGAATATATAATAAACTTAGCCTTGGAAAATAGTGGTATTGGAATTACAGTTGGTGGAAAATCAATCATTGATCTCAAATTCACCATTGACCTTTATCTAATAGTAGAAAATGAACATCAGTCACAAGAATTAACAGACAAAATTTCTAAGGCACTTAGTGATTATTGATATTTCAGTTAATGATGAAAAATTGGAAGAAGTAGAAAGATTAACCTACTTGGGAAGCCTACAACATAGGGATGCCAGTCTAATCATGATATTAAAGCATTCATTGCTAAAGCAACTATTGTCCTTCAGAGGTGACAACCACTTTGTTATGATGATAAAATACAGCTCTCTACAAGACTATCTCATTGATGCCCTTGTTAACTCTGTCTTATATAGTAAGACAGAGTTGACAAGGATGCCATGTAGTTAACTTGTTAACTGTATGGATGTGAGAGTTGGACATTACTAAAGGAAGATGGGAAAAGACTATTTAGCACTTCGAGATGAAGTGCTACAGGAAATGTTTGAAGATTCCATACACTGCACACATAACAAATATCAAGTTAGATAGAAAATCTTTTCCATTGCTAGAACTCAAGAAAATATCATCACTAAAATATGTCAGAAATAGCTTCGTTGGCTAGACTATGTGGTTAGATAAGATAATTTACCTAAAATAGCACTGTAGGGCTTGACTTCTGGTTAAATTAAGGAGATCCCAAGACAAAAATCTGGAAAGAGTACATTAGGATTGCTACCTTTATAGTGCCCCAATGATCTACATAGACAAAGGTGAAGAAGAAGGTGAAATTTAGAATGCTGTCAAGACATTAGCAGAAGAGTTAGACTAAGTTCTCCATGTCTGTAGCTTAGCAAAAAATCTGTTACCATATATTCCATTCTTTCTAATTTCTATTTGCATTGAACAATAACTATGAAAAGACAAGCAGTGGAAAATAGCTTACATGAAGTAAAGGACAACCCTAGCAAAGACTTGGATATCCACTTCACTAATTGATTTGATTTTAGTTCCAACTTTGACATCAATTTCCATCTCTCTGGCAAAAAGTATGGAAAGGCAGCTGGAGTAGATGATATTCGACCAGAAATGCTGACTTATAGAGGTATAAAATTATTACAGTGGCTATTACTACGTGATTTAGAAGATATGGTCATTGTCAAATGCCAGAGATTGGAGTAGACCTCTCGCAGTGCTTATGTCTAAAAAAAGAAGAAAAAAAAAAAACAAATGTGAGAATTACATAGAAATTTCTCTACTAATTATTCCAGGTAAGATTTATTCATGTACACTTGGGAAAAGGGCTTGGAGAGAAAAGCAGGTTCAGGATAAAAAGAGGTTGTCAAGATCAGATTTTCACTTTATGAGAAATAGTTGAGAAATCATGGGAATATGACAAGAATCTGTTTTAAGTTTGTAAATCTGGAAAAGGCAAATATCAAGTGTAAAGCCTTTTCATAATGCTACAGTTATATGGAGTAAATTGAATATTATATGGAGCAATACAAAGTCTATATTTAAGTTGTAAGTCAGCAGCAATTAGAATTGAAGGAGGTACAGAAAAATGGTTTGATGTAAAATCAGAATGTTTTCAAGGGTGCACACTATCTCCAATCTTTTAACATAATCTATATGGATTGCATTTTGAAAGACAATGACATTAAATCTGATATTAAAATCAGAGATATGAAACTTAGCGATTTGCTTAATATAGATCAGGGGCAACTCATGCATAAGCACTGCGGAACTGCAGCACCGCAAATTTTTCTCGATATATAAATATATTTATTAATTTATTTATATTTGCTTGTAATATTTAATTTTATAATCAACAATACTATACAATTCTCTTATTTAGTATAAAAAAAATAATAAAAATCCATCTTGTAGCACTTAGGAGGGCGAAAGACAGCAGCACTGTGTTTACCACAGTGTCATATTGCTAAGCACTCAAGCGTATTCACATCATAGTGAGATGCAAGCTATGAACGTAATGCGGCACTGTCCGTTGCGCAGCTCCACTGTTGTTTATATGCAGTTCGCACCAGCAGTAGCACCTTTTGTAGTGTTTATCGTGTTTACTTCATCTCTTTAAATATTTGGACATTACAATTAAAGACATAACATTTGTTATAGTTTTTATTTTAGAATATTATCGGGGTTATGAGAATGGATTTTATTTTAAAGTAATTTTGAATTATACTAAACTGTATAATTTTATTGATGATAAACAATATTTTTTCATGAAACATAACAAGAAGAATATATTTTATTTTTAAGTAATTTTGAATTATACCCAACTTTATAATTTTATCGATAATAAACAATTTTTTTCATATTTAATTTTTTTTTAAATTTTTACCATAAGTTTGACCATCATCATCAAATTCCTGATGTGTATCCTCAAGGGGTGTACAGGATATGATAGTACTACATGAAAAATTTACATCATCAATAACTTCCTATCTACAATTTTTCTCTAAATTAGTCTGTTACTTGTCAAGACTCGAATATTATCAGATCTTATATTTCTATCGTCTAAGGCACTTTGTACCGTATCAATCCGCCTATTTCTTGGTCTTCCTCTGGCTCGTTTTCTTACTGACCTGGCAGAGAACACTTGTTTTGCTAATCTTTCCTCGCCCATTCTGTTTAAGTGACCATACCACCTGAGATTAGTTCTGCTAACGTATTCCTGGATGCCGACAATGTCAAGTTCTTTCCTAATATCCTCAATTTTAATATGATATTGCCATTGATGCCATCTGTTTACCCCTTTAATCTTTCTCAGTACTCTCATACCTGCAGTCTCTAGTCTTTGGTCAAGTGTTTTACTTCTGACCCAGCTCTCAGATCCATAGGTTAAAACTGGTTTGAACACTGTCTTGTATACAGCTAATTTAGTGTTTTCACTAATTTCTCTCTTATTCTATATAAATTTATTCAGTTGACTTCCTACCATGCCAGCTTTGTTGATTCTGTTGTCTATTTCCATATTTAATTTATCATCTTCAGTAAAAATCATGCCTAAGTAGCTGAAATGTTTTACTTGTTCCACAGGTTTTCCGTTCACAACACAATTCACATTTTCAACGATTCTAATTATTTTCATTGTCTTTGTCTTTTTATTGCTGATCTTCATACCATACCTATTACAACAGTTATTCAATTTAATCAGGGAATCTTTGAAACTTGTAGCGGATTTATTTAGAAGTATAACATCATCCGTATAAAGCAAAGAGCTGACATTAACATCTCCAATTATGATATCATGTTTAATACCACTTTCCTTCATAATGTGATCCATATAGATAATGAATAATAGAGGGGATAATGTACATCCTTGCCTCACACCAGATTTAACATTAAACCATCTTCCTGTACTTCCTTTAATTCTAACTGCTGACTTACAACTTAAATAAAGACTAAGAAGTGCTTGATATAATGCCCCATTTACACCATATAACTGTAGCGTATTGAATTGCTTCTCTCTCGGCACCTTGTCGTATGCCTTTTCCAGATCAACAAAACTTAAATACAGATCTTTGTTATATTCCCATGCTTTCTCAACTATTTGTCGTAAAGTGGAGATCTGATCCTGACAGCCTCTATTTGGCCTGAATCCAGCTTCAAGTATACTTGCATAGATCTTGCCAGGAACACTCAGTAGGGAAATACCTATGTAATTCTCACATTCAGTTTTATTTCCTTTTTTTATATATTGGTACTATTAATGCTCTACTCCAATCATCGGGAATTCATCCCTCTGTCCAGGCTTTCTGAACTATACAGTGCAGCCCCTGTAAGACTTTTATACCACCATACTTCAGCATTTCTGGTCGAATATCATCTACTCCTGCTGCCTTTCCACATTTTAAGCCTTTGATGACTTTTTCTACTTCAAGTATGGATATGTATTGTAGGAGTAATTACTCCATAATAAATTTAGTTTGATCCTTTATCCCAGTGAGAGCAAACAAAGTTTGCACCTGAAAATATCATCAGGACTGAATATAGTGTTGTACTATCTTACTTGATTAAGCAGTACAACACCAAGCAACTCGTAGCAAACGTGGAGCAAGCTACCAACACTCCTATCCCAGTATCTCCCATAATGCAAAACACATCTCCTTGTGGATATGTATACTGTTATGCATTAAGGGATTGGCCACTACCCAGACTAGTTTCGATCTTTATTGAGGTCTCTTCAATGGGAGCCAATCCCAGAGTTGGAGATACCAGGCAGTAACAAGGTCATCTTTACATATTGGAGTTGCTAAAAGGTTTGCCACCTTTTTTTTTTTTTAATCCCTTAATGCATAACAGTATACATATCCACAAGGAGACGTGTTTTGCATTATGGGAGATACTGGAATAGGAGTGTTGGTAGCTTGCTCCACCTTTGCTACGAGTTGCCTGGTGTTGTACTACTTATCCAGGTAAAATATTACAGCACTATATTCAGTCTTGAAGATATTTCCAGGTGCAAACTTTGTTTGCTCTCACTGGGATAAAGGATTAAACTAAATTTATTATAGTCTACCTAGTGAAAAATAAACTTTTAATTACTCCATACTTCAAGGATATCCTTTTCTCCTGTTTTCATGTCACCTTTATCATCTCTAATTCCATTTACAGCACTCTTTCCTCCATTTTTAAGCTTCTTCAACAACCTCCAGAATATCTTACCACCTTCTTGATATTTATTTTCTGTGTTCTTGCCAAAGTCCTCCCATGACTTTTGTTTAGCTAGTTTTACACAGTGTTTCGCTTTCTTACATTTGTTTCTATATTCCCTAAGAGCACAAGCTGACTTATTTGCCAGGATCTTTTGATATGCTTTCTTCTTTTCCTTCACCCTCTTAACTTCCTGTGTCAAACAGGGAGTTCTGATTTTTCTATCCTTGAAGACAACCTCACCACATGCCTCTCTGGCTGAATCAATTAGGGTTTTCTTCAAGGCTTGACACTGAATCTCCAAGGTTTGGTTCCTGTTCTCAAACTCTTTTATTTTTTCTTCAATAATCTTTGTGTATTTTAGTCTACAGTTTACATCTGAGAACTGCTTAACTTTTATTCGCTTTAAAACTTTCCTACATGTTCTTTTCAATATTAAATTAAATTTTATTCTGCTCAAGACTAAATAGTGATCACTTCCAATTTCAAATCCTCTGTACACTCTGGTGTCCTGCACCAGGAAGAAGACATCACTATCAACAGTAACATAGTCAATGAGACTTTTCTTATTCCTAGCCTCTTCTCTCCATGTGAATTTGTGCACATTTTTATGTTGGAACATGGTGTTAGTAATAACCAGTCCATGTCCTGAGCAGAAATCCAACAGGTATTTGCCATTATTATTAGCTTTGCTCTTTTCTCCAAATTTTCCCACAATATTTTTGTATGTGTGACAGTCATTTTCTACTCTGCTATTTAGATCCCCAACAAGGACCAACTTTTCATTTTTCATTCTGTCAGTTGCTTTCTCTAAAGCCTCAAAAAATTTCTCCACTTCTACCTTAGTAGAACGCACAAATAAGTCTCATTGTCCAATTCCCCCATTCTCATATTTGTCCACATCACTCTACTTGAGACTGCCTGCCATTCAAGAAGATTAGCCTCGTATTTTGTGTTGAATACTAAGGCTACTCCTTCTTTTCCATTATTGTCATTGCCTGAATATAACATCTTGTATTTATTGCTCAGATAGATCTCACCAGATTTTGTCTTTTTTGTTTCAGTCACCCCTATTATGTCGATCTGGTACTTATCTAATTCTTTAGCTAGCTCCATTTCTTTGCCATTCAGGCTTCTTATGTTGACAGTACTGATCTTAAACTCTGGTGATGTTTTGTTGGGGTGTGTTTTCAGATTAGTTCCAGTAGCTGGCTGTTCGCTTTGCCCTGGTTCCCTGGCAAAAACAACCGGGCCTTGTTTAACCGGGCGACGCCCCAGCCGGCATGAAATTTTGTCATGTTGTACCATCATTTGTATATTGGTTTAATCCAATAAGAATACAATTTGGTCGGCTAAATCCCAAATTTGCAGCCCATCCTCGTTCGTTCGGTATCCAGGTAGATACCCAACAGGGTGCACCAAGGTGAGGATTGGACATTTGGTCAGAAGCCCTGGTCGGTTCTCCACATTCCTTTAAAGACTATGTGGAGGTCTCCTCTCAGTTATACAGCTTTGACCCTTAAGCACCCCCATAATTTTGATATTTTATCCAAACACATATACACTGTACTTACAGTGTGTATGTATATTTCGAATGTTGCAGCACCCCCACGATTTCAAGCCACGAGCTGTCACTGATATAGATCATATACTCCTAAATAAATCACTGAACGTCTCTGGAAATCTCTTAATTGAATAGCAACAACATTGTAATAAATTGGTTATGAAAATCAGCAATAAAAATATTAAATGTGTGAAAATTTGCAGAGAACTGCAGTTGCATCCTGTATGGAGAACTTACAGAACAAATAAAATATTTCAGTTATTTATGCACAGTTTTTAGAAAAGATTGCAAATTACATATGGAAATAGGCAATATGATAATCTGATATGGCAGAGAGCTATCTGAATAAATTTATATAGCATGCTATTATCATTGCACCTCCATAATGTTAAAGGAATTATTGGAGGATGTGCACACTCTTCTCTCTCTCATGCAAAGAGTTGATTGAACGGTACCTTAAATCCATTTACAATTTCTGCACTCACCACAGGTTCATGCAATGCATTCCACTCTCCATGCAAAGAACCCACTTCTCAGTCCCCTGTTCACACCTTCCTTTATACACCATCCCAGGAATGACCTCTTATTTTACTCTTGTCTACTTCTACTCTATGAAAAATCTCCTGCACATTAATCTGGTAACAATCTCTTACTAACTTGTATGTCTTAGTTGTGTCCTGTCTCCTATTCACAACTTTCTCAAAGTTGCATTTTCTCAATCTTTACTCATATTCAACATTCCATAGATCTTTCCAGTACATCCTCATCCTTGATTAAAACCAGGCAACCAAATGTGCAGGTTACAGTAGTCCATATGCAGTCGATCAATCAATACCTTATTGATCATACAAGGAAATTGTAACCTAAAATTTTGCTTCTGCATGTCAATGCCCTCATGATTATTGCCATAATCCTTTGTGATGCTCTTTCAATTTTAGCAATGTATCCTCTAAACACTGTCCATCATCACTCCCACATTTCTCTCTGTTAGTGGTTAAAAGGTTAGTGGCTCAGTCTCAGCCTCAGATGCTACAATGGTGCCAACTGGAATGAACTTTTACAGAATTTGTAGATCTCTTTTCCATTACTGTTTTCACTGTCCTAGTCCATTATCTGCACTGAATTAATAATTAAAATAATCCTCACTAGAATAAGACCCTTCATTCCCCACTCCACTGCAAACCCTCAACCCTCATCCAAGCTTTGTTTCCATAAAAAAAAAAAAAAATTGCCTTTGCATATAAATACATAGCATATGTTCAGTGGTTTAAATCAGGAAGAACAGCTTACATACACTACAGCCCCTAACAGGTGTAAAATAAAGGTTCCAACAATTCCATTCTTAGGAAATGCAATAAGCTTGCCTTCTGGTCCCTTGCTATGTGTTTTTTTTTCTTTTTTTTCCCCACCTCTCTCCCATCCTGTTGGTACCATGGTAACATTACCCAAGGATAAGGTATGTCTTTTTCCCCAACTCTTGTTTAGACAACCAAGGCCAATAATCTCCTCCACCACACATTGTTTATTGTAAGCCTCCTTGGTTCTTTCATAAGAAAAATCCTGATTAATCTCAATACTAATAAATCTCCTCGTCTAGATGGTATTCCACCAGTAGTGCTCAGAACTTATACTCCAGAATTAACACACATCCTGTATTACATATATAAGCTGTCATATTTATCTGGCATCTACCCAACAACATGGAAGCAAGCTTTTATCTAGCTTATACCTAAAAAAAATGAAAGTCAGCCACCAAACTTATTATTCCATTACTCTCATCTCAGTACTCTCAAGAGTGATGGAGAAGGTCAACAACAACTAGCTTCTTCATTTGGAGATCCATCAGTTAATTAGTGGTTACCAGTATTGATTATGTTGCCATTCTCATTCTACACCAGACCTCCTCGCTAATCTTACCCACCTTTATACACCATGGAAAGATTTGGAGAAACCCATGTGGTTGCTCGCTATCTCAAAGACATTACTGTGTCTGGGCATTAAGGCCTTCTGAACAAGCTGCCTCATGATCTGCCTCCTACTTTTTATGATTGGATTGTCAGCTTCATCTCTGGATGTTTGCTACATGTCATAGTGGATGACTTCCTCTCATCATATGTCTTTATCAATGCTGGAGTATCCTAGGGCACTATACTCTCACCCATGCTCTTCCTCCTTTACATCATTGATCTTCTCTCTCTAACTTCAAATCCTATTCACAGTTTTGCTGATGATAGTACTTTCCTTTCCTCATTTCATTCAAGAAACTCTGTAGTACTCAGATGTCAAAGCCTCAAGATGTTCCATAATCAGTGACTTAAATACTGATCTCCTTACCATTGTCAAGTGGTGTGAAGACAGATTGATGGATTTCATTGCTTTTTAAATCAGTCCTGTGTTTACCTGCAAGAAAGATCCAACTTCATTCAAGCTTATTTTTGATACCGTTCACATTCTTTTCAAGGTCAGTTTCTTCTTGTGCTGACTGTCATATCCTAATTGTCCTGCATAAACATATGACATCAGTAGCCTCCTTAGCCTCTAAACTACTTTATATTTGTTTTTCATTCAAAAAATTACTTCTCTCCTGCTCTAACACTTTATTAAGTCTCAGAATTTCCCTAAGAATTCCTGATGATATGCTGAAGAGGACAATTCACTTAATAGGTAACCCATCTCATACTCCCTTCAGTCACTTTCTTTTAGGTACTCTTTCCACATTATGCCTTCTTTGTAGGTTCTTTCATGGGTGTTTCTCTGCTGAAATGACCACTTCCATTCCTCCACCTTCTAATTATATAGTAGCCACAGGACACTGTCTAACTCCAAACATACTGAAAAAACTTCTCATCTCCCTTCATTCCATCCACACAGTGGCTTAGCTGGGGAGGGGGGATGCGGAAGGGGGTTGTCTGCCCTGAGCGGCACTTTTTTTTTGGGAGTTTTCACATGAGACACAATTTTATTTTTCAACGATTTTTTTTATTTATGCTAACTTAGTAATTTTTATTACTTAATAATTAATTTTAACAACTATACTTACAACTAAAATAAATAAAATATAAATATAACAAAACGGTTACATTTCCTATTACACTATAATTGAAATTCTTAAAAATAAAACAATAAAATACATGGCACAGCGATTGCTTTATTTGTTTATTGCCTATACCGCGTCAGCTGCGTCTCAATAGTGTCACCACAGTCAGCACATTTGCAAAAATGCATTTTTGTTTTTCATCAATGTGACATAAAACTCGAGGCTTTAAAAGTATTTTTAACTGAAAATAGGGATGAACTAGTTAACAATTCAGTAGCTTATGCCAAAGACGTTTGTAATGATCTGTGGATAGTCATGGATCGTCGGTGTAGAAAGAAGAAACTGATGGCAGGTGAAGAATCATGAGATACTGAATTATAATACGAAACTGAGTTGAGGAGAGAATTGTTTTTTTTTTTTTTCACTTGGAGTGATCCAAGAAATCACCATGTCATTTCAACAGCTTCATCTTCTTGCTGAAAATTATGCCTTCCTTGCTAGGCATGCTCTACCGACGGTGCAACACGTGCATTTGCATGGGACGACAAGTTTTTTGAGATGGCAAAATTGCATTTACTCTGCATTTGACGAGTACACTCATCTTCGCTTGATTTTAATTACCCATGCAGATGCACATTTTCAGAACGAAATTCCACCATTAAAGAGTTAATTGTCTCTCTCTTTCTGTAAAAAAAAAAAAAAAAAAAAAAAAAAAAAAAAAAAAAAAAAAAAAAATATATATATATATATATATATATATATGTTATCATCATTTTTCATTAACTTATGAATTTTCATTAGCTAATGCTACTATTTAGAATTTACAATCAGGCATGTTGAAGACTAGCTTAACATCATGGCTTTAAAACGTCATTAAAAGAGTTTTTTTTAAAAGGGAAGGGGCGGCAAAATATGCTATTGCACGGGGGTGACAAATTTCTAGAGTAGGCCCTGTTCCTTACTCCATTGAATCTTTTAAATGGTAAATACGAATGTCAACTAAATCATGATCACGATGACATTAATAAGCAGGGTTCCTCGTTGAGAGAAAAAGACTTCAGAGTTTTATCTCTGTTTGCTGCTACGCAAGACGAAACAGAGACGTGGAAAGACGGTCCCCTTGAACTTTTGGAGTTTATTCTGAAATGTAGTCTCAAGAACTCAGTTCCAAATATTGTAATACTATTGCGAATTTTCCTGACAATTGCTGTAAGTGTTGCTAGTTGTGAGAGGAGTTTTTCTAAATTAAAATTGATTAAGAATTACCTAAGATCTACAGTAAGAATTTCGTTTACGAAATCTTGCCATACTCTATAGAACAGCAACTGAGTGATGAAATAGACTTTGACAATGTCATCAACGATTTTACAAACAAAAAAGCAAGAAAAATAACATTTTAGAATGTTGGAATTAAAGTTTTATTTAAAAAATCACCAGTGTTTTAATTTCATAAGAAAGATTCCGGTAATTAGACCACATGTTTATTAAGATAAATAACATTTAAAACCAAACCCGACAAGTTTCATAAGTCATTTGACTTGCATCTTCAGAGGTCAAAGGTAACTAAAAGTTTAAACACAAGAAATGAGAAATTACTCAAAATAGTTCATTCTATGCATTTGTGGCCATCTAACTGTTCATTAAATTAAATATCCGAATGCAGATTCAGTGCAATGCTAAGTTTGAAACAATACTGTTTCAAATTTATTGTGGTACACCATATATTCTTGGAACTAATGGGTGTTTTGATTGCAGAGAAAGTAAATTATTGAGAAAGTAAAGGATATATGCATAGGACCTTCAGACATTCAAAAATTTAACACGTAGGCCAGACGGGAAGATAAGGGGAAATTCGCATGAACGAACACCAAAAAGACATGCAAAAAAGAAGAGAACACAAATCAGGCCTAGCATACCATATAACTTCCACTGGCCATAATGTACTCTGGCAAAAAAAACAAACATTTCTTACATTGAAAAAAATTGTTACATAAGGAAATTTAAAGATGCTGCAAGCATGCTGAGAATTCCAACACAATGCAACAAAAACCCGGCCTAATTCTACACCAAGTTTGGTTAGCATTGATAAAAAATATACCCAAGTTAGACCTCGGACAACTTGAACGTAAACAACAGAACGTGACAGCATCCAGCATTGTTTCAAACTTAGCATTGCACTGAATCTGCATTCGGATATTTAATTTAATGAACAGTTAGACGGCCACAACTGCATAGAATGAACTATTTTGAGTAATTTCTCATTTCTTGTGTTTAAACTTTTAGTTACCTTTGACCCCTGAAGATGTAAGTCAAACGACTTACGAAACTTGTTGGGTTTGTTTTTTATTGTTATTCATCTTAATAAACATGTGGTCCAATTACCAGAATCTTTCTTATGAACTGCTAATCCACAGAAACCTACTCCTGCAATTAGAATTTATTTCCCTATACGTTGTTTTGACTGTTTTATAGTATTTTTGGTGTGTATTGAGAGGGATGGCAAACTCATGGACCGCCCGGGCAGCAAAAGCTCTAGCTACACCACTGCATCCACCTCTGTAATAATCTGCCCTCCTCATACTGTTTTCTCCAACAACCCTAACTTCTTAAGCATGTTAACAATTACTACTTTCTCCTTAATCACTTGCCTGCATATGACACTGTTGTGTTATAGGTCTTGGGACCTTTCATGTGTGTGTGTGTGTGGTGTCATTAGGATCCAAAATTCACAAATAAATACCATCTGATTGCACTGACCAGCTGCTTATGCAAGATTCTGGAATGAATTGTTAACTCTTGTCTTTTATGATTTCTGGAGCAGAAACAACCTTTTATCCAGAACACAATCTGACTTCTGAAAATATCACTTTACCACTGATCATCTTGTCTGGCTGGAGGCATCCATTAGAGATACTTTTCTAAAACATGAACATCTAGTATCAGTTTTTTTAGATATGGAAAAAGCATATGACACTGCTTGGAGATTTGGAATATTGAAAGATATACATAATTTCAGACTTCTCCCTCAATTTATCATTTGAAAATCTCCCTCTTTTTATCAAAAACTTGTTATCCAACCAAATCTTCCAAGTCCAGGTGGATACTGCCCTCTCCTGCCCATATAATCAAGAGAAGGGAGTCCTACGAGGTTCTGTTCTAAGTATCACACTTTTTGCAATCAAGGTCAACTCAATAACAGAACAACTTCCTCCAGCAGTAAGTAATGCCATATATGTGGAAGATATTACCATCTATCATTCATGTGATACGAAAGTCACAGAATCACAGCTGTAGCAAGACATTGACTATCCCTCAAAATGGGCTCTATCAAATGTATTTACATTTTCAAGGTATACATTTTTGGTCGTTTTTATAGATAGAAATACACTTTTATTAATACAGACCAGTATTTTACAAATAAACATTTATTAAAACCTACCAGTTTCGCCAGCAAACTGTCTGGGCTTTTTCAAGGTATTACGGAGATATGAAAGTAAATGCAAATTAATTTGCATTTACTTTCATATCTCCGTAATACCTTGAAAAAGCCCAGACAGTTTGCTGGCGAAACTGGTAGGTTTTAATAAATGTTTATTTGTAAAATACTGGTCTGTATTAATAAAAGTGTATTTCTGTATTTACATTTTCTCAGCAGAAGACAGTTTGTGTGCATTTCTGCTGCAGGCAGAGTCTTCATCAAGATTATCCACAAGCCAAGTTCTTGGGACTGATATTTGATAGTAAACTCACTTTCCTCCCTCATATATGTCAGTTAAATCAGTGCTTCCCAAACTTCTGGATTTCAGGCCCCCCTTTGGAAAAATTAAATTATTTCACGCCCCCCCCCCCCTCGAAAAAAATCGTAATATAGACATATATTATTAAAATATTTATTGTATTTATATTCAATACAAAACATACACAGCGAATACTGCAAAATTCAAATTCAAATATTATATTTTTAGCATTTTACATACACATTTGACATGGCACATTATCTCATATTTTTATATAGATAGATATATTGTTATTGTACATTTGCAGTACAACCGCATGAAACATAAGTTATTAGAAATAAAGAAAGAATTAAAAACATAAAAGAAGTTTAATAATTTAATGTGATGGATGTGTTTCAGTATTGCTACACAAAAAGTCAATATCAGGTAAAATTTTTGAAACTGCAATTCTTAGATTTCGGCTTTGAAATGAAACTTATATGAATAAGCATATATTTACTAATATTCATTAAGCGCAGAAATACGCAGAAGCAAAATTTGTGAACCCGCAACAATTTGTAATTTTTTCCCATTAAAATATAAAAAATATCAAAAAGAAATAATAAATAATAAAAATTAAATACGTTTCTTTTAAGATAAAAAAAATCTACTTAGTCTTAAAAGATTTTAAATTTGTTTTCATTATTTCACTGCCCCCTCAACAAAACCTACAGCCCCCAAGGGGGCCGCGGCCCACAGTTTGGGAAGTGCTGAGTTAAATGACAAGTGCCATAAAGCAATGAACATTCTATGCTCCCTATCTTCTACCCATTAGATGTTCTATGCTTCGATTGAACAGAGCACTGATAAGATCAAAACTTGATTATGGGTCATAAGGCAATACTTCAGCCAGGGAGAGTACACTGTACTGGCTAAACCCTATTCACCAGCAAGCCATCAGAATTGAATCTCTGATTGTCAAGAATCTCTACAACACTTCACAGACTGCCATAAAACCTTTTGATTTTGCAGATGAAAACTCTCCTAAAAGCTCTTGAAATTGTGGCAAGATAACATAGCTCAGACACTGTCAATTTCACTTCTAGCAGGCAATCTTACTTGCCAGCATTTAGCTTTTCTTTCAGCAAGCTACCAGAAATTTCGCTCATCCTGTCATCTATCAGCAGCTCTTCAAAGCTCATAGAACTGAACACTGATTTTGTGGCTCCGAGAGATGGGTAAAAATTAGAGGACCTAGTGGGATATTCTGCTGTCTTTCCAGACACTGTTATATCCACACAGACCCCACTGCAGTGTAGCAACATTACAGCAGAGCTGTATGCGATAGAGTTTGCATTAAAATACATTAGATTTCATCGCTTCCAAAGGTGCATAATATATTCAGACACACAAAGTTCTTCTATGCAATAATAAGTGTAGAGCTACAGCAACATCCGGTACTCTTTTGAATTGAACACTTCTTTCAGTTACAGAAGCTGCACTGTTGTTTGCTTATGTTGAATTTCAAGCCATGTTGGGATTAAGGGAAACAAGGCTGCAGATACTGCAACAGTTATGGTAGCTTGTTTCTTAAACATCCAGCATCATCTGCCTATACTATACACAGATTATCGGCAGATATCAGACAAAAACTCCTATCCCAGTGGTAGCTATCTTGGAACAGAGAGATTAATAAGTTCTACAAAATGAAACATGAAATTAAGTTATGATAGTCTAGGCTTCACAGAGTTCGAACAGAGGAATTTGTTCTCTGCTAGGTTCTGCATAGGTCACAGTAATTTTACACACTCTTATTTACTGAGGGCTGATGACCCACCTATGTGTGAGAAATGCAACACCTGTCTTACTATTGTCATATTCTGGTGGAGTGCCAGCACTTCAGATAAGAGAGGAGTGATATTTTTCTTATCTGACTGAGCTCTATTCTCTCAGGCAGATGTTACCAGACTTGGACAAATTAGATGGCATTTTTAAATTCTTAAAAAGAATTAATTTATTCAGTCACATTTGATTATAAATTTTTATATTTAGATACCATATTGTAGATACTAAACCTGTATATACATTTTGTTTAATCATTTATTGTTATTATTATTATTAGACAGCTCCAGTGAGTCCAAAGACTCATTGAGGGAGGGCATCTGCTCTACGACTCTGTCTCCGCCACTCAATCTGCCAACTGACCACAACTACACCAACACCATCTACCACTGACCACCACCACTAGTATTTCCAAAGACAATCACAAACATCCATACCCACAATGGGTTTCGAACCCGCAGCCTTTCTGCTGGAGAGCAGATATGCTAACCACTCGGCCAGCCAGGCTGGCTGAGTGGTTAGCATATCCTTAATTTATATTCTTATAACTTTTTTAGTATCTTATATATGTAGGTGTTGATTAATACCTTGTATAGAGAAGTATTTATTAATACTTTTAAGGTATAGATACCCTATTTTTTATATCTACTTTATTTTATCGCTCCTTATAACTGCTTATTAGTACTTAGTGTAGATATCTGTTTATTAATACATATGGATACTTCACACTTTGTGCATACATTTTATCTTATTTACTGGTTTATCTCCTTTTGACTATTTCCTGATTTGACTATCTCCATTTGACTGTTAGGAAATAGTCAAATGGAGATTAATAATACCTAATATTTCCTGTGTACTTCTGTAACCTATCCTGGTGCAGTATGACCTATGCTGTGCCTGTACCATAAAACAACAAATCAATCAACCAACCCAGCTGATCTCTAGATATTTTCAGGACTGTTGCATAAGAGTGTTCAATAGACTTAATACTGAACAAAATTGTTCACATTTTTAAGAAAAAAAATGCTAATTTCATTTTTTTGTGGTTTTAAGTTGTTTTTTTTTATCTTCTCTGAGAGCATTATCTATTGATAATGATTTTATATTGTATTCAGTGTTTATTTAATTATACTTCACCAAAAAAAAAAACAAAAAAAAACAGGTTTTGTTGACGGTTTGTGATGTGCAAGAATTTTTCTCTTTTGTATTAGCTCAAAGATCGTGATGCCAAACTAGAAGAAGCTGGCGACCTCCATCGTTTTCTTCGTGACTTGGATCATTTCCAGATGTGGCTTACAAAGACTCAAACAGATGTTGCTTCTGAAGACATTCCATCAAATCTTGCTGAAGCAGAGAAGTTGCTTAGTCAGCATCAGCAAATAAGAGAGGAAATTGATAATTATACTGAAGATTATAACAGTATGATGGAGTATGGTGAGAAAGTAACACAAGATCAGACTGACCCACAGTATATGTTTCTCAGAGAGGTATGGCCACATTGTGTCTTTTTTAAATCTTATCTTTTAATCTTCTTGTAGATTTTAGAACTCACATGTATTATATAATGCTAAAGATACTAGTTGATGTTCAATATATAAATTGATATCAAATATATAAATTGATTAAATAAAATGTAAATAGACATTTAAATTAAAAATTAAGTATATGAATTAAAGTTAATTTTGAAGCAGTGCAATTTCTCTATAAGAAACCTCCATCACTAATCTGTTTTATCTGGAACTTAATTAAGCCCATCAGATCTTTTCAGATTGGGTCAATGCAGCAAGCTTTCACTGGATTTGTTACTCAGACTGATAAGGGTACAGCAATTTTGATTCAAGATAGAAAATAATATTGTAAAACAAACTTTAATGGTATCGCCCTCTTTCTGATTGCGGTGATCCACCTTCTAATACATTTAATAGACTAAACAAATAATTGATGACTTACCATTTGGAATGAAGAAACCAAAAAGAAATTTGAATACTATTGTGGCCTACTCTCTTAGATTGTATAGTGTCTGAAAATTCATAAAGCAGCTAACCCATTACTACCTTTCAGCTACTAAGGTTTGCCTTGTTACAAAGTATCTGATTTACTAACATGTTTCATAGGTAAGCCCATATCCTTATCATGTACAGTCTCCATTTTAAAGGGAGAAAAAATCTCAAAACTTTGCTCACATGACCTCTTAATCATTCTTAATATTGTCTTTGTTATCATTAATGTCGATTACATGATGATGAAAATTAGTTACTCCAACAATACTTTTGCACAGATAGTTTTCGTCTCTTCGATTTTATCATCCACTTGGACTATTTCACTTTTTTAGAACAAATTTTACTAGAAGATTAAAATTTGTAAAATGACTGCTGTGGGTAGTCATCTTCTCCTATCTTCACAAATTAATTTGTAGAATCTCTCCTAATGATCAGCAGTGTTTATCCACACATACAGTTTGCTCTTGAAATTAAAAAGGAAACTCAGTTACTTCCTTTGTACTTCATCAGCCAGTGAGAGCTTCAGTTTTACTTTGTATCTGTAAGTCACACTGCCATCCTACCCAAAAGTTGAGCACTATTAAATCTTGTTCTGTGACCTCTGCTGAGATATTATTAACACTGGAAATACATTGTATCAGAACTGCCTTCTTGTCTAACAGCTTCAGTGAGGCTTTTTTAAACAAGGTCATTAACATAAAAAAGATGTATTGCTAATAATTTGTAATTCTTGTTTAAGAGCTTGTTCATTAGAGCAAATTGTTATAGCTCTGTTTTTGAGGGTGTTAATGATTCCAAGTTTTTCCGAAGGGTGGTGATATGAGTTAGCATGTATATATTGGCTGCTATGTGTTGGGCTGTGGTAAACAGTGAAGGATAGACTGCATGAGGGAAGATGTGTGACCAGTGTATCTAGGAAAGGAAGCAAGTTCTGATTTTCAATTTCAGGAGTAAATTTTATGTGCTCATGTTGTTTGTTCAGGTAACTGAGGAAGGTGTTTGGTGGCCAGATAACAGATCAACTTACATTTATCAGAATTAACTAGTCTCCAATAGCAACACTTATCTTCCAAACTATAATCTGACTAACAGGATTAAGAATAAAACTGTGAAATTACTTAAGCCTTATCAATTCTTGGCCATCAGACACTGTTAAAAAAATTATTACCCCATTACACCTGTTCTCCCAGAATGTGTTGTTCCCAAGGCCCACAAACATAACATTCCACTTTGGTTGATAGTTGAGGGTATAGGCAGCCTAAATTATCACCTAGCCAAAATTTAGTGCCAACACTCAAGAAATTGGTAGGTCACCCACCCCTTCTATATAAAGAACACACAACACTTCATAAACAAAATTAAAAACATAATACTCCACAAAGATGATTTATCACTCAGATTTGACCTTTCTGCCCTTTTCACAAATGTCCCAATCAGTGACACAA
Organism: Typopeltis vanoorti; assembly: GCF_054136105.1. Taxonomy (NCBI): domain Eukaryota; kingdom Metazoa; phylum Arthropoda; class Arachnida; order Uropygi; family Thelyphonidae; genus Typopeltis; species Typopeltis vanoorti. Next base: position 51,768,530 of record NC_143565.1, read on the forward strand.
TTCTTCTCTTATAGAACAGAAATTTCTGCCTGACATTGATCCATCCCTCTTTGCCCACATGCTACATTCCAGTTACTTTACTTCATGTGGCAAAATAATTTTTACCTACAAAAAAGAAGATATGGCTATGAGCTCACACCCCCATTTGATAACTTTTATATGGAAGCTTTTGAGCAAAGTGCTCTAGATTCCATTACTTTAAAACTTACAGTTTGGCTTATATACGTTGAGGACATTTTTTTGTTATCTGGTCACACAGCTGCCAAATTAAACACTTTCCTTAGCCGCCTGAAAACAATGAGTGCATATAATTACTATTGAAATTAAAAATCAGAACTCGCTTTCTTTCCTGGATACACTGGTCACACGTCTTCCCTTAGGCAGTCTGTTATTCAGTGTTTACAGCAAGTCTATACATACTGGCAAATATATACATGCTAACTCCTATCACCATCCTCCCAAAAACTTGGAATCATTAAAACCCTCAAAAACAGAGCTATAACAATTTGCCTTAATGAACAAGCTCTTAAACAAGAATTACAAATTATTAGCAATACATTTATAAATGATGGCTATAGCAAAAATACTATCAGTAAACTTCTTAAAAAAATTCATATAATATAGATTACAGTAAAACCATAACTATCCCCTACATTAAAGGATTATCAGAAAAAATTAATTGAATTTTACACCTAATCTTAATGCCACTTGTGATCTGTGAGAGGCCTACTTCACCAAAACAATTTTGATGAAGCAGGCCTCTCAGATCACAGTCTTAACACCTATACACTAAATTGATTGGAAGAGTACATGTTCTTGACATCATACAAAAACTTCATAGGAATGGAAATTTAAAGAAGCCTATGAAATTTTGATTAAGCTAATCTTAGCAATAATTGTGGCATAAAAATCCCAAGAATTTGGATGGCACACATTCAACCCACTTAGTTCTTCAAGTTTTCCAGCACACCCTGACGTTAGGACTCTATACAATTTTTTCAGCTTTTATTGGCCACCATCTATACTGTTTTATTTTAATTTATATATATATTTATATGAATAACTTTTGTGTGAGCATGTTGCTCACTCTAGCTTAATTTATTTTTGTAACCAAAGCATACCATGTAGATTGTAATGCAGCTTGTTTCTTTGTATATATGTATACTGTGTATACTCCAGATGATGATCTCAATGTGAAGGTCGAAATGTCAAGTAAATATTTTGGTTTATGTGAAACTGAAGTTTTACTCTAACATGGTAGTTAGAATAAAATAATTTTTATGATGAACACATTATTATTAATTTACACTAATAGTCTATTAATAATTCATTTACACTGATAATTTTATTAAATGTACATAATTATATGCCCCTTTTAATTAAATTTCTATGAAATACTATTAAAATAAAATTACAAATGAAATCCATGAATGCTGTATTCAATGTAAGATCTGCATGACAAGCTTAAAAAAAAAAAAAATAAAATAAAAAGAGGTTGAATGTTAGGCAGATCACACAATCATTGCGTGGGGGATGGGTCATTAGATTAGCTGATTTTTGCTCACCAGTTTGCTGAGATTTTTCCAAATTTTGTTAATCACATAAATTCAAATTGAAGTTATGTATATAAGCTCAAATCTCCATAAATCCACCTCTCAGTTTCTACTGACCTGCTGTAATTTGTAGTGACATTGGAATTTTAACAAAGAAAGATTGCTCAGTCAAGAAAAATAGTTACAGTTCATTTAATATTTAATGTTTTGTTTTCATTGGATTAAGAAACACAGTTGACCTGCTGTAGCAGACACCAATATAACACTTATCTACTATGACAAACTCATCTGCTTTAACAAAACTTGTAATTACTTTTATTTAGTGAATTAATCTGTAAAATAGAATTGTGCCTATGTAATTTTCATTATAGTGGGTGAGTTTGTTATAATTGTCTTCTATAGCAGGTCAACAGCATTCTTTTTTATAAACAAATTTTCCTGTGGTCTTTTTAACTGCTCAATATTAAGTTCAGTGTACAAGTCATTACTGCATCAGTTACCAGGGTTTGAATGAAGTGTTGTATAAAAACATCCAAATAAAGAAAAAACTGTTGCAGATTTCATAGATTAGTTGAACATCTAATCTATTAGTACAGTGGTTCCCAGCCTTTTTTCCACTTATGTACCCCTTTTAAACCCATTTGTATAATTTGTACCCCTTGTTTTTAAAATAGATGTTTTAAAATACTGACACTTTTGTCCAGTGCCTATCTTAATGTAAAATTCTTTACTTTACTTGTTTTTCTGCCAAATTTCAACACAGAATTCTGGAAAGATAAATATTTTAAAAAAAGATAACTGGCAAACATTTAATGAAAATCAAAAGGACAGTGTTCAAACCAGTTTTAACTTATGGATCTGAGAGCTGGGTCAGAAGTAAAACACTTGACCAAAGACTAGAGGCCGCAGATATGAGATTCCTGAGAAAGATTAGAGGTGTGAACAGATGACATCAATGGCAATATCATATTAAAAACAAGGATATTAGGAAAGAACTTGACATCGTCAGCATCCAGGAATGCGTTAGCAGAGCTAATCTCAGGTGGTATGGTCACTTAAACAGAATGGGAGAGGAAAGATTAGAAAAACAAGTGTTTTCTGCCATGTTGGCAGGGAAATGACCCAGAGGAACACCAGGATATAGGTGGATTGATAAGGTACAAAGTGCCTTAGATGATAGAAATATAAGATCTAATAATATTGGAGTCTTGACAAGTAATAGGCTGATTTGGAGGAAAATTGTAGATAGGAAGTTAGTAATGATGTAAATTTTTCCCTGCCAACCTGGCAGAAAACACTTGGTTTGCTAATCTTTCCTCTCCCATTCTGTTTAAGTGACCATACCACCTGTACCCCCCCCCTTGAGGGTAAATGGCAGGAATTTGATGATGATTAAAAGGAAATAACTAAAGAAGAATTAGAAATCAGCCTGAAAGAAACAAGAAATGGAAAATCACCTGGGGAAGATATGCTAGGTTCAGAACTATATAAATATGCAGGACCAAGGTTCAAAGAAAGACTCCTATTATTTTTAAATAATATCTATTCCACTGGTAACCTCCCAATAGAATGGAAAAAAGCAATTGTGATTCCTATCTTTAAAAATGGCAGTAGAGATGACCCTAAAAACTATAAAGGTATAAGTATACTAAATTCCTGTTACAAAATATATAGCAGAATTTTAAATAGCAAACTAATGAAATATTCCAAAAACTTTATTTTAGAAGTACAGAATGGATTTAGTAAAGGACGATTATGTGTAGACCTGGCCTTTTGCCTAAAATTAATAATAGAGAAAAAAAGAGAATACAATTTAGAAACACATATTACATTTATTGACTTCGAAAAAGCATTTGATAAAGTTAAAAGAAGCATTTTATTTAACATATTAAAAGAAAAACAAATACTAAATAATATTCTAAAAGCTATCATAAATATATATGAAAATAATCAAATTCAAATAAGATTAAATCGTGAGCTATCATATACGAGAGAGATAAATCAAGGAGTCCGAAAAGGATGTCTACTCTCAGCAACTCTTTTTATATCTACCTAAATGGAATAAAAATTTCCATTAAGGTATTAAACTTTCTCCCACTGTGAACGTCAACACTTTCCATTTTGCCAATGACCAAATAATAATTACAAATTCTGAAGATAATTTACAGAAAGCTATTTTAAATCTAAATGAGATAGCCAAAGATTATGGAATGATAATATCAACAGAAAAATCAAAAACTATGGCCATTAAAAGACAAGAACCAATAAGAACTAAAACAGTAAATACAATATTATAGAACAGGTGAATTCATTTAACTACCTAGGCTGTATGATTACACATGAAAATGAAAAATATATAAACCTAAAAATTGCAAAATATTTAAAAATGACAGGTGTAATTAACTCTATATTTATATCAAACCTAGTTAAAAAAACAAGCCAGACTAAAAGTATACAGTACATTAGCCCTGCCAGTCTTATTGTATAGAAGTGAAATCTGGACAATAAAACAAAAAGACAAACAAAGATTAAAAACAACTAAAATGAAGTTTATGAGAAAAACTGCAAAGTATACTCTATTTGATCACAAAGAAACGAAGAAATTATGAAAGAATTAAACCAAGAATCAATAATGGAAAAAATTAAAAAAATATAGACATAAATGGATTGAACACGTTCAATGAATGAAAATAGACAGATTACCAAAACCAGCCGTAAAGTACAAGCCGTTAAGAAAAAGAAAACCAGGATGCCCTCTTATTCATCAAATTCCTGACATTTACCCTCAAGAAATGTACAGGATATGATAGTACTACATTTAAAATTTACATCATTACTAACTTCCTGCCTACAATTTTCTGTCAAATCAGTCTGTTACCTGTCAAAGCTACAAAATTGTCAGATCTTATATTCATATATCTATCTTCTAAGGCACTTTTTACTGTATCAATCCACCTATATCTTGGTCTTCCTCTGGGTCTTTTTCCTGCCAACCTGGCAGAGAACACTTGTTTGGCTAATCTTTCCTCGCCCATTCTGTTTAAGTGACCATACCACCTGAAATTAGCTCTGCTAACACATTCCTGGATGCTGACAATGTCAAGTTCTTTCCTAATATCCTCATTTTTAATATGATATTACCATTGATGTCATCTGTTCACGCCCCTAATCTTTCTCAGGACTCTCATATCTGCGGTCTCTAGTCTTTGGTCAAGTGTTTTACTTCTGACCCAGCTCTCAGATCCAAAAGTTAAAAAGTGTTTGTACACACTGTCTTGTATATAGCTAATTTAGTGTTTTGACTGATTTCTCTCTTATTCCATATAAATTTATTCAGTTGACTTCCTACCATACCAGCTTTGTTGATTTTGTTGTCTAGTTCCATATTTAATTTACCATCTTTACTAAAAATCGTGCATAAGTAGCTGAAATGTTTTACTTGTTCTATAGGTTCTCCATTCACAATGCTGATATTTTCAATGCTTCTGCCTATTTTCATTATCTTTGTCTTGTTATTACTGACCTTCATCCCATATCTATCACAACAGTTATTCAATTTATAAGTACCATGAAAAGCCAAACGGCTATTTTTTCTGGCGAGGTTGATAAGTAAAGGGGGGTAAAAGATCGTAGTTTTCGATCTTAGTTTCGCATACTGGCTGAAAAACAATAAGGGATTTTTATCCCCCTTTATTTAGTTATTCAATTTATTCAGGGAATCTTGCATCCTTGTAGCAGATTTATTTAGAAGTATAACATCATCTGTAAAGCAAGGAGCTGACATTAACATCTCCAATTTTGATATCAGGTTTAATACCACTTTCCTTCATAATGTAATCCATATAGATAATGAATAACAGAGGTGATGATGTACATCCTTGTCTGACACTAGATTTAACATTAAACTATCTCCTTGTACTCCCTCCAATTCTAACTGCTGACTTACAACTCAAATAAAGGCTAAGTATTGCTAGATATAATGATCTACTGATACTATACAACTGTAGCGTTTTGAATTTGTCTCCATTTACAATCTCTGAATTGGGAGATGCCTTGGAGAGACTAGATATAAATAAATCATGTGGACCAGATAACATACAAGGAATTATGATCAAACATCTTCCTTCCCTAGCCCTAGTTTGGCTACTTCACCTATACAACAATAGCCTAAAACAAGGAAAAGTTCCAAGACTGGAAGACAGCCACAGTCATACCAATCTTAAAGCCTAACAAACCGCAAGACCAACCAGGAAGTTATAGACCAATTTCACTGACTTCAATTCCAGGCAAATTAATGGAAAAAATGATACTCCAACGCTTGAATTACTATCTAAACAAAAATAGTATACCACCACATTTTCAGGCTGCCTTTAGAAGAAATCACTCAACAACTGATCAACTTTTCTACTTAACCCAGACAATTCAAGATGACTTCCAGACCAAACCTACCAAATCCACCATTGCAGCTTTTATAGATTTTAGCAATGCCTTTGACAAGGTGTGGAGGCAGAAACTCTTTTCCAAACTTTGTCATATTGGAATAGAAGGGAAAGCTCTTAACTGGATCTTTGACTTTCTAAGAAATAGAACAATTCGAGTTAAAATAAATAATACCTTTTCCAAGAAAGTGAAAATAAGACAGGGACTCCTGCAAGGTAGCATTTTGAGCTCACTCCTTTTTTCCATCTACTTAAATGACTTAGATAAAAATATAAATAAAGAAACAAAGATAGCTATGTTTGCTGACGATTTGGTCCTATTCTCAACTCACAACAACCTAGAAACAGCAGAAGGCCACTTAAACAAAGCCATTGAAAATTTAGCTACATACTGTGAAAACCAAAAAATCAAAATTAACCATACTAAATCAGAAATCTGTGTTTTTTTTATTAATAACCACCTCAGAAAGTTGAGGCCAAAGATTAAGCTAAACAGTCAACTAATTACATTTAATGAAAACCCCAAATACCTTGGAGTTGCTCTGGATCCTTCGCTAAGCTTCAATAAACATATCAACAATGTTGCAGTCAGAGCAAAAAGAAGACTAAATATCATGAAAAGTATCTCAGGTAAAGAGTGGGGAGCCGATGCTAAAACCTTAAAAGTCACATATACCTCTATTATCCGTACCATAATGGAATATGCTTCGCCTATCAGGATGCAAACGTCACAAACCAGTTTAGACAAGTTTATAAAAATTCAGAAATATGCAGCTAAAATCACATGTGGACTAAGGAATACAACTCCTGGAAAAATAGCTGAATTCGAATCCAACCTTGTTCCTTTAAAAATTAGGCTGCAAGAAAATCTTACCAAATTTGTAGAAAAAAGAGCCAACCTTGCACATCATAGAACAAGTGAACTTTTTAAGAACTGGTAACCAACAAACAGAATAAAGAAAAAATCAGCAATGCATGAAATCATAGAAAATAAAATTCCCTTGGATTGTCCCAATAAAATAGCCGACTACCCAGCACTTCCTTTAAATCAAGACAGGAAAAATATAGTTATCAACTCTGAAATAGGGAAACATGAGAAAAAAAAACCTAGAAAACCCTTAAATCTTGAGATCATTAGCCCTTTCAAAAATAAGAAATATGGACCTGACTCAATAAAGATCTACACAGATGGCTCCAAAAATCCAAATGGCAATTCTGGGAGTGGCATACTCATCTATGGCTCTCATAATATGGAACTAAAAACAACTGACAGTATTGGATGCAACTCATCCCATGCAGAATTAATAGTAATTAACACAGCACTGCAATATTTGGACAAACAAAACCCGAAGGAGTTTATTTTTTTCGCAGATTCCTTAGCAGCCCTTCAAGCTATTAAGAACTGCTACACTAACCATCAAGAAATACTTAGAGACATAGCAAAAAACATAAACTACATAAGGATTCCAAAATAATCTTCCAATGGATCCCATCCCATGTGGGATTAAAGGGTAATGAAACTGCAGATAAATTAGCAAAAATGACTGCAACATCAAGTGATACCACAGATTTCGATCTTTTTAAAACCCCCCAAAAAGAAAACATAAAAAGAACAATTCTTCAGGACATGACTCACCGCTGGTACTTAGCAGAAAATCCAGGAGCTACCATCAACTCCAAGTTTAATCACAGTGCCACTACCATGATCTGTCGCCTCAAGACCGCCACACAAGACCAATCAAGTTTAGCAATGGCATAAAAGTTTTCCCCACCTGCAAAATCTGTAACATCGAGGAAGCATCACCAATGCATTTGCTAAACTGTATGAACATTTCCAAATGTGAACTCTATAACAACCCAGAAAAGGTTCTGTATAAAATACATGAACTCGACCTCTATGATCTGGTGTAATAATACCATGGGATAATAATAATAAAAAAAAAAAAAGCATTTTGAATAGCTTCTCTCTTGGCACCTTGTCATATGCTTTTTCCAGATCTACAAATCTTAAATACAGATCTTTGTTATATTCCCATGACTTTTCAACTATTTGTCGCAAAGTGAATATCTGATCCTGACAGCCTCTATTTTTCCTGAATCCAGCTTGTTCCTCACCAGGCTTCTCTTCCACAATCCTTCGCAACCATTTCTCAAGTATACTTGCATAAATCTTACCAGGAACACTCAGTAGAGAAATTCCTCTGTAATTCGCACAATCAGTTTTATTTCCCTTTTTATAAATGGGTACTATGAGAGCTCTACTCCAATCATCTGGAATTCGTCCTTCTGTCCAGGTCTGAACTATGCAGCGTAGCTACTTTAAAACTTTTATACTTCCATACTTGAGCATTTCTGGTCTAATATCATCTATTTCAGCTGCCTTTCCACATTTCAGACTTTTGATGGCTTTTTCTACTTCAAGCATGGATATGTATTCCTGATTGCATGCCTGGTCAGTGTTTTTTTATCACTGTGCCGTCATCACTGCTAGTTTCATTTAGCAATTTTTTTGAAGTAATTACTCCATACTTCAAGGATATCTTTTTCTCCAGTTTTCATATGACCTTTATCATCTCTAATTCCTTTTACAGCACTCTTTCCTCCATTTCTGAACTTCTTCAACAATCTCCAGATATCTTGCCACCTTCTTGATATTTATTTTCTGTGTTCTTATGAAAGTCTTCCCATGACTTTTGTTTAGCTAGTTTTACACAATGTTTAGCTTTCTTACATTTGTCTCTGTATTCTCTAAGAGCACAAGCTTTTGCCAGAAACTTTTGATATGCTTTCTTCTTTTCCTTCAATGCCTCTTTAATTTTCTATATCCACCAAGGAGTTCTGATTTTTCTATCCTTGCAGACAACCTCATCACTTGTCTCTGGCAGAATCAGTCAATGTTTTCTTCAGAGCTTGCCACTGAATCTCCAAGGTTTGATTCCTGTTCTCAAACTCTTTCATTTTTTTGTTGAATAATGTTTGTATATTTTAGTCTACAGTTCACATTTGAGAGCTGCTTAACTTTATTCATTTTAAAACTTTCTTTCATGTTCTTCTTTTCAATATGAAATTCAATTTTATCCTGCACAAGACTAAATAGTGATCACTTCCAATTTCAAATCCTTGTACACACTCTAGTGTCCTGCACCAGAGAGAAAACATCACTATCAACAATAACATAATTGATGAGACTTTTCTTATTCCTTGCCTCTTCTCTCCATGTATTCCAATAGAAATTCAACAAGTATTTGCCATCATTATTAGCTTTGCTCTTTTCTCCAAATTTTCCCAAAATATTTTTGTATGTCTGACAATCATTTCTTACTCTGCTATTTAGATCCCCAACAGGAAACCAACCTTTCATTTTTCATTGTGTCAGTTGCTTTTTCTAAGGCCTCAAAAAATTTCTCGACTTCTACCTTAGGAGAACCTTCTGTGGGACCATAGGCACAAATAAGTCTCGTGCAGTTCCCCATCCTGATATTTGCCCACATCACTCTACTTGAAATTGACTCTTATTCAAGAAGATTAGCCTCGTATTTAGTATTGAATACTATGGCTACTCCTTCTTTTCCTTGATTGTCATTGCCTGAATATAACATTTTGTATTTATTGCTCAGCATGATCTCACCAGTTTTGGTCTTTTTTGTTTCAGTCACCCCTATCATGTCGATCTGGTACTTATCTAATTGCTCAGCTAGCTCCATTTCTTTGCCATTCAGGCTTCTTATGTTGATAGTTTGTTGTTGTTATGATCCATCGAGTCGTTTTCGACTCCTGGCCACTCCACGAACATACATTCTCCATTCCGATGTGTCCCTGACCATGTCTTTCAAAACCTCCAAGCGCACCCCAGTTACTTCCTTAACTTCATCCATCCACCCATCTAATTCTTGGTCTTCCTCTTCTCCTGCTTCTATCAACTTTAGCAAGCATCATCATCTCCACACTGTCATTTGCTCGCATAATATTTCCAAAGTATAACAATTTTTGCTTGTTGATCATAGCTTCAAGGGAGCAATCTGACTTTATTCTGTCTATCACTGATTTATTGGTTTGCTTTGCAGTCCATGGTATTCTTAGTAAGCGTCTCCAAACCCATAATTCAAATGCATCTATCTTCTTTCACTTTTTCTCAGGCCCAACTTTCACATCCATACAGCACCACAGGGAATACCATTGCTTTCACGATTCTGATTTTTGTTGTGAGACTAATAACTTTATCTTTATAGATCTTGCTTAAATTTGTCATTGCTTTTTTCCGAGTAATAATCTTCGGTAAAATAACCATCTTTATCAATTCGCGATCCTAGGAACACAAAATTGTTAACTGCTTCCATTTTCTCTCCATCTACTTCAAAATCATTAAGTTCATATGTTGCCATAACTTTTCTTTTTGAGGTTAAGTTTAAGACCATATTTAGCACTTTCTTCTTTAACTTTCATGATAAGTTCCTTCAAATCTTCTTTGCATTCTGCTAGCAAGGTGGTATCATCTGCATATCTCAAATTAATATTTTTTCCACCAATTTTAATTCCAACTGGAGACTCCTCCAGTCCTGCCATTCTTAAAATGTATTCGCTGTACAAGTTAAACAGGTACGGAGATAAAATACATCATTGTCGCACCCCTTTACCTATTGTGAAATACTCAGTTTCTCCAAGATCTGTTCGGACAGCAGCTTCTTGTTCATAATAAAGACTCCTCAGAAGGATAATGAATTGCTTTGGGACTCCCATTGTTCTTAACACATTCCACAGTTTCACATGATCTACAGAGTCAAAAGCCTTGCTATAGTCAAGGAAACAAAGGTAGACATTCTTGTGATATTCCTGTGCTCTTTCTATTATCCATCTCACATTGGTGATCTGATCTCTTGTTCCTCTGCCTTTTCGAAATCCTGCCTGTTCATCTGGCATTTCTCTTTTCATGAATGGTTCCAGTCTTTTCTGAATTATCTTAAATAAGACTTTACTTGCATGAGAAATCAGTGCTATAGTTCTGTAATTTTCGCACTCTCTTGCATCCACTTTCTTCAATAAAGGTATATAAACTGATTTTTTTCCATTCCCTAGGCCATGTAGTTGTGATCCAAATTCGCTGACATAGAGCTGTTAAAATTTTAACTGCCTTTTCTCCAAGGGCTTTGAGCAGCTCAATAGGTATTCTATCTCCTCCTGGTGCTTTCTTACTGGATAGCTGTTGCAGTGCCCACCTCACTTCACTCTCCAATGGTACTGGCTCTTGTGTATAATCCTGCTCATCAAATTTCTCAGTAATTTTAGAGTCCTTTCTGTAAAGGGCTTCTGTATACTCTTTCCATCTTTCTTTGATGTCTGCAGCTTCTGTAAGATATCCTTTGTGTTTACTTTTCAATATTGTCACCTTGGCACTAAGCTTCCCTGTTAGTTCTCTGATCATTTTGAAAAGATCCTTTGTTTTTCCTTTCTTGTTTTGGTCATCTATTTGTTGGCATTCCTGGTTAAAGTATTTTTCCTTGTCTCTTCTGGCTTGTCATTGAAACTCTGCATTCAAATGCCGTACTTCTTGCAAATTTCCTGTGGCCTTTATTTTCCTCCTTTCCTGAGCAGTTTTGATGGCATCTTCTGACAGCCATTTGGACTTCTTTTTCTTACAAACTGTTGGAATATTCTTCTTTGCTTCTGTTGTAATTATATCCTTAATCTCTTCCCATAGTTCATCTGGTTCTCTTTCACACAAATTGAGTGTGTTGAATCTGTTCTGTATGCTAATATTGTATTCAGCTGGTATGTTTCCAAGATCACATCTGATAGACATTTGTGTTGTTTTCAGTTTCCGTAATTTCACATGTAGCCACTAATAACTGATGGTCTGTTCCACAGTCTGCACCTGGAAAAGTCTTGGGAGACTGAATTGCACTTCTCCATCTTCTTTATCCAAGTATATAGTCAATTTGATTTCTGTGTTGTTCATCAGGTGATATCCATGTGTACAATCTTCTTTTGTGCTGTTTATAGCGGGTGTTTAGCAACAAACAAAAATTCTCTGCACAAAACTCAACTAGTCTGTTCCCTGCAGTGTTATGAATACCTAAACCAAAAGGACCTGTTATTCCTTGTTCCTCACTCTCTCCCACTTTTGCATTCCAATCTCCAATAAGTAGCCATAAATCTCGCTTTGGTGTTGCATCTATCACTTCTTGTAACTTGCTATAAAATTCTACAATGTCTTCTTCAGATGCCTCTGTAGTAGATGCATAAACCTGAATGATGGTCATATTCATTGGATGTCCACTCACTCTGAGAGAAATGATTCTGTCACTCACTGGATTATAACCCAATACATACCTAGCCATCTTTTTCCTTAGTAAGGAAGATATCTCTCTTGCTTCTTGCACTCCATTTCCATCTTTATTATTTCTAGCTTACCTTGCTTCATAGGTTGATAGTACCGATCTTCAGTTCTGGTGATATTGAGCTGGGGCGCGGACCCTGCATAGGAAGCGGGAATAACGCGTAGAAGAAGAAGTTGCAGGAATGTGCGGACATGTTGTTGGGCAGCCCATCAGTCAAGCAGTAGTTCAGCGAGTACAGACCTTGGCCCTGCGGAAGATACTGCGCAGACTGACAAGCTATGCTGCACCACTTGATCTGATAGCGGCAAGCTAGAGTAGCTTACCTCGAAGGAGGCGAGTCGTGTCCAATCCCACCAGTTAATTCTTTCAGATGAAATCAAGCAGATGCATGGTCAACGAGACGAAAACACTCCAAAGACAGATTAGGAGAAGGCCAAGTATTTCTAAAGCCTTGGTAATGTTAAATTTTGTTCTATTATGCTTTTGTACTAAGAGGGATAATTCACGTTCGTGCAAGGAACTTTCTAGTTATTCAAGTTTCATTAAATGAAAGGACTCTAGGGCTTAAACAAGGAGAAAAAGGGGGAACCGTATGTTCTAAAAAAAAAGGTTATGTAGGAAATGTTAATGCTGTATGGTGTACTCAGTCCGTTAATTCATTAGTCTCCAGTCTGATTACTGATTGGAATGTTTAGCTACCAGCTGAAGCTCTAATCTAGTTTCAATTGAGATTTTGAGGTATGTTATAAAATGTTAAGGGTGAGTTTGTATCATTTAATTAATTGAACTCAATCTGAAGGATAGTTGTGATTCTAAGCTAGTAATTGTTGTTATCTGTAATATATCTGATTTGATGAATAAATGTCTTTCTTTTTTATTAATCTAACAACTTGCCTGATTTTGATCTCTTTGTACTGCTCATAAGAGTCAGAACCAATGCAGAAGCTAAGACATAAGAGTAGCTACGACTGCAATGAAATATAGGTTTTGTTAGATTTAAGTACTTAACGAACTTATCAAGCAATTAGTTAATAGTGTACAATTCTGAGTGTTCTCTGATATTGAGTTATTTTCTTGTCTAGGATTTCGGATGGCACAGCATCATAATATAAATTTTTCCTAAATCCGAAAAGGGATTAACACCAGACACGAAACAAAGGAATTGGCACTACCCAAAGGCAATCCATTTGTGTTCCAAACTTTGCACACTCTTCATTAGATTAATTGGGGACCTAGAATTGAAAGTGCGACATATGATACCTAACGATAATATAAACAAGTAGAAAATTATAACAAACAAGAGTAAGAAAATATTACAGAGGTCTTCTCTCAGTTATACAGCTTTGACCCTTAAGCACCCCAGAACAGACCACTCTAGGCCTAAATCCTCTATAGGAATAATGATGGTGATATTTTTCTGTCATTAGTGATTATTTTTTGTGTACCCCTGAACGGCCCAGCACATTCTCCTGGGGGTAGGTGTACCACTGGTTGGGAACTAATGTATTAGTAGAATGACGATAGACAGAGAGATTAGGCATACATTGCCAGTTTATTTTACATATCTTGTGTACAGCCATCATCCTCAAAGAAGACATTTCTTTGTTATAATATTACCATACCATTGGAATGTTTCCCGATATATATTGCACTCATTTATTTCCATTTGTATTATACAATTTTGGAATTCAAGAGGCAGCAGTATATTTTACTAATTAAATCTGTAACCATTTGTATCTTCCACTCATAAAGATGAAATATCAATATCATCATCATCAAATTACTGACATGTATCTTCAAGGGATGTACAGGATATGATAGTACCACATGAAAAACTTAGATCATTACTAACTTTCTATTTTCAATTTTCCTTCAAATCAATCTGTTACCTGTCAAGACTCCAACATTATCAGATCTTATATTTCTATCTTCTAAGGCACTTTTTAGCATATCAACCCACTTATATCTTGGTCTTCCTCTAAGTCTTTTCCCTGCCAACCTGGCAGAGAACACTTGTTTTGCTAATCTTTCCTCTCCCATTCTGTTTAAGTGACCATACCACCTGAGATTAGCTCTGTTAACACATTCCTGGATGCTAACGATATCAAGTTCTTTCCTAATATCCTCATTTTTAATATGATATTGCTATTGATGCCATCTGTTCACTCTAATAAACTTTCTCAGGACTTTGATATCCATGGTCTCTAATCTTTGGTCAAGTGTTTTTTTTTTCTAACCCAGCTCTCAGATCTATAAACTAAAATTGGTTTGAACACTTGTATACAGATAATTTAGTGACGCAGTTGACATTTTCAATGATTCTGCCTATTTTCATTGCCTTTGTCTTGTAATTGCTGACATTCATACCATATCTATTACAACAGCTATTCAATTTAATCAGGGAATCTTGCAGACTTGTAGCAGATTTATTTAGAAGTATAACATTGTCCGCATAAAGCAAAGAGCTAAGATTAACATGTCCAGTTTTGATATCATGTTTAATACTACTTTCCTTCATAATGTGATCCATATAGATAATGAATAACAGAGGGGGGGATAATGTACATCCTTGTCTGACACCAGATTTAACATTTAACCATCTTCCTGTACTTCCTTCAATTCTAACTGCTGACTTACAACTGAACTAAAGACTAAGTATTGCTTGATATAATGCCCCATTGAAACCATACAACTGTAGTGTTTTGAATAGCTTCTCTATTGGCACCCTGTGATATGCATTTTCCAGATCTACAAAACTTAGAGATCTTTGTTATATTTCCATGATTTCTCAACTACTTGTTGAAAAGTGAAAATATGATCTCGACAGCCTCTGTTTGACCTCATTCCAATTTATTCTTCAACAAGCTTCCCTTCCACAATCCTTCTCAAATATACTTGCATAAATCTTACAAGGAACACTCAATAGGGAAATAACTCTGAAATTTTCTCATTCAGTTTTATTTCCATTTTTATATATGGGTACTACGAGAGCTCTATTCCAATCATGTCGAATTCCTCCCTCTGTCCTGGCCTTCCTAATTATGCAGTGCAGCTACTGTGAGATTTTATACCTCCATACTTGAGCATTTCTGGTCGAACATCATCTACTCCTGCTGCCTTAACACATTTCAGGCTTTTGATGGCTTTTTCTACTTCAAGTATGGATATGTATTGCTGATTGTATGCCTGTTGAGTGTTTTTTTTTTTTTTTTACCAATGTGCTGTCATTGATTGCTTCATTTAGCAATTTTTGGAAGTAATTACTCCATACATCAAGGATATCTTTTTCTCCAGTTTTCATGTCACCTTTATCATCTCTAATTCCTTTTAAGCATTCCTCCATTTCTGAGCTTCTTCAACGACCTCAGAATATTTTGCCACTTCTTGATATATTATTTTTTATGCTCTTACCAAAGTCTTCCCATGACTTTTGTTTAGCTTCCTTACATTTATCTCTGTATTCTCTAAGTGCACAAGCTGACTTATTTACCAGGAACTTTTGATATGCTTTCTTCTTTTCCTTCACTGCCTCTTTAACTTCCTGTGTCCACCATGGAGTTCTGATTTTTCTATCCTTGCAGACAGCCTCACTACATGTGTCTCTGGGTGAATCAGTCAGTGTTTTCGTCTGGGCTTGCTACTGAATCTCGAAGGTTTGGTTGCTGTTCTCAAACTCATTTTTCTTCAATAATGTTTGTGTATTTTAGTCTACAGTTCACATCTGAGAGCTGCTCAACTTTTTTCGCTTTAAAACTTTCTTACATGTACTTCTTTTCAATAAGAAATTCAGTTTTATCCTGCCTCAAGACTAAATGGTGATGAGTTCCAATTTCAAATCTTCTATACTACACTCTATTGTCCTGCACCAGGGAGAAAAAAACATCACTATTAACAATAATATAGACAATGAGACATTTTTTATTCCTTGTCTCTCCTCTTGATGTGAATTTGTGCAGTATTTTTATGTTGGAACATTGTGTTAGTAGTAACCAGTCCATGGGCTGAACAGAAATCCAACAGGTGTTTGCCATTATTATCAGCTTTTTTCTTTTCTCCAAATTTTCCCGAAATATTTTTGTATGTGTGACAATCATTTCCTACTCTGCTATTCAGATCCTCAACAAGGACCAACTTTTGATTTTTCATTGTGTCATTTGCTTTCCCTAAAGCCTCAACTTCCTCCACTTCTAACTTAGTAGAACATTCTCTGGGACCATAGGCACAAATAAGTCTCATTGTCCAGTTCCACATTCTGATATTTGCCCACATCACTCTACTTGATGCTGCCTGCCATTGAAGAAGATTACCCTCATAATTAATGTTGAATACTATAGCTATTCTTTCTTTTCCTTGATTGTTGTTGACTGAATATATCATTTTGTATTTATTGCTGAGAAAGATCTCTCCGGTTTTTGTCTTTTTTGTTTCAGTCACCCCTATTATGTCAATCTGGTACTTATCCAATTCCTCAGTTCCATTTCTTTGCCATTGATGCTTTTTACGTTAATAGTACTGATCTTGGACTCTGGTGATGTTTAGCTGGGTGGTGTGTTTTAGGATTTGTGCCAGTAGCTGACTTTTCACTGTTTGCCCTGCTCCCCTGACAAAAATAGCGGGGGGGGGGTCTTGTTTAACTGGGCGATGACCCAGCCAGCATGAAATTCTGTCGTGTTGTACGATTATTGTTTAAACTAATAAGAATACAGTTTGTTCAACTAAATCCCAAATTGCCAGCCCATCCTTGTTCACTTAGTATCCAGGTAGATACCTGATATGATGCGCTACGACAAGGTGAGGATTGGACATTAGTTCAGTAGTTCTGGTCAGTTCTCTGTATTCCTCGAAAGGCTATGTGGAGGTCTGCTCTCAGTTATACAGCTTTGAACTTAACACCCCATTATGAATATTATTTAAGTCAAAAGATGTTGCACAAAATTTATCATCTTTCTAATAGGAGCTACGTGGTAAACGTGAAATGCAATAAAAGAAATGTTTCTTTCATCACTGTTTTGATTAGCATCCTAAAAGTACGAATACATTTTGATTTACATTTGATTTGATTTAATTGATGAAAAAGAGCAACAGTGCTCAAATTTCTTAAAACACTTGTCCAAAAGAAAGTAAGCTTTATTAACAAAAAAATTAATGCATGAATACATTCTTTTGCAATTGCTGATTTTATTTCATATCAAAATTTAATTTGTTTTTTGTGGTGAGTATGGCTTTTTTTCCCTCAGATACTTATTGTAATAGTCCAAAAGTACAGTATTAATCAAAAACCAAAATATCTTACGTTTTTTCCACAAAGAAAAAATTTAGGGTACTTTGTAATTGAGGTATCCATTCAATAATTGAATTACTTTATTATAAAAGAAGGAGAAAGGAAAAAAAAGGATGATGGGAAATTAGATAGCAACAGCAGAGCACGAATAACCAAATTTTAAGTTTCATATATAAATGAAAGCAAATCAAAAATAAGTAAAATAAAGAATTATAAAATAATGCTTAAGGTTCAAAGCTGTAACTGTGGGGAGACCCCACATAGCCTTTAAAGGAATGCGGAGAACCGACCAGGACTTCTGACCTAATGCCCAATCCTCACCTTTTCATGCCGCACCCTGTTAGGTATCTACCTGAATGCTGAACAAACGAGGAAGGGCTGGCAATTTGGGGTTTAGAAGATTGTATTTTTATTGGCTTAAACCACAATAAAATGATAGTACAACAAACCAGGATTTCATTCTGACTAGTGCCTTGCCCAGTTACATAAGCCATCTGTTGTTTTTCACCTGGGAACTAGGGCAAACAGTGAAACATCAGTTACTGGAACTAATTCTGAAACGCACCCCAACTCAACATTACTAGAGTTTAAGATTGGTATTATCAAGATAAGAAGCCTGAATGGCAAAGAAATGGAACTTGCTGAGGAATTGGGTAAGGACCAGATTGGCATAATAGTGGTGACTGAAACAAAAAAGACAAAAACTGGTGAGATCTTTCTCAGCAATAAATTCAAAATGTTATCAGGCAATGACAATAAAGGAAAAGAAGAAATAGCTATAGTATTCAACACTAATTACGAGGCTAATCTTCTTCAATGGCAGGCTGTATCAAGAAGAGTGATGTGTGAGGAAATATCAGAATAGGGAACTGGACAATGAGACTTATTTCTGCTTATGGTCCCACAGAACTTCTACTAAGGTAGAAGTGGAGGAATTTTTTGAGGCTTTAGAGAAAGCAACTGGCACTATGAAAAATCAAAAGTTGGTCCTTGTTGGGGATCTGAATAGCAGAGTAGGAAATGATTGTCAGACATATTAAAATATTTTTGGAAAATTTGGAGAAAAGAGCACAGCTAATAATGATGGCAACTGCCTGTTGGATTTCTGCGCTGGACATGGACTGGTAATTACTAACACAATGTTCCAACATTAAAATGTGCACAAATTCACATGGAGAGAAGAGACAAGAAATAAGAAAAGTCTCATTGACTATGTTATTGTTGTTAATGATGTTCATTCATTAAAAATTTCTTTTGTAACCCAACCTATTTTGTTTGCCTTCTAGTGCACTTGGAACATGTTAAAACCCACACCTTTCATTGTCTGCCATCTTATAGATTGATTAATGAGTAATGGTTTTAATATACAATCATAATGAAGCATTGCTGAAAAGTAGTAGATCACACAATACTTAGCTGGTTTAAAGCCACCAACACTTTTTTGTGATTTTGCTATATAAGTTCTACTTGGCATTTGTCTACATTCTGTAGCTTAGAGTAATCCCTGATATTTAAAACATTGAGAGGGTTTCCCCAAAATTCAAGTTTAAGTACATATGTATAGTACAAGGAAATGATAATTGTAATAGAAATACCCTTTTTAACACAACTGAATTCAAATAGAAATTTTAAAAATAAGCACCATTTGAACCGTGTTAAATCAAAATATGCTGTGTAAAAATAGAATTGCTTTTGTTTTGTAAACCGTATTATTTCGAAATCGTGTAAAAAAAGCCATGTAAAAATAGAATTAGCTGTATATGGATCACATTATGAAGAAAAGTGGTATTAAACCTGATGTCAAAATTCAAAATGTTAATCTCAGCTCCTTACTGTATGCGGATGATGTTATACTTCTAAATAAATCCTGTACAAGTCTGCAAGATTCCCTGACTAAATTGAATAGCTGTTGTAATAGATATGGTATGAAGGTATTACAACACCGTGACAATGAAAATAGAAACATTGAAAATGTCAACTGCATTGTGAATGGAGAACCTATAGAACAAGTAAAACATTTCAGCTACTCAGGCATGATTTTTAGTGAATATGGTAAATTAAATATGGAAATAGAGAACAGAATCAAAAAAGCTGGTATGGTAGGAAGTCAACTGCATACATTTATTTGGAATAAGAAGGAAATTAAGTCAAAACACTAAATTAGCTGTATACAAGACAGTGTTCAAACCAATTTTAACTTATAGATCTGAGAGCTGGGTTAGGGCACTGATAATTCCTTAGCCGCTTCACGCAAGACCCGTGCCAGTATACCATCCAATCCCACAGATGTATTCACATTAGGGTTCTGTAATAGACTATTCACCTCCACTTCTCTCTGTCCCTTCTAAACACACTATAACCTACACATTCTATCCCACTAACTATATCATCTTCCGTCAGCCATGTTTCACTAATGCCAATAACCCGTGGCCAGGAAGAGCCAATCAAGGACAAAAATTCTTCCTTCTTGTTCCTAATACTCCTGGCATTAGTATACATGAAATGCAGTGATCCCTTTGTCCCACCTCTATCTTGATGCGTTATTCTAAATGCCCCATTCCCATTTTTTGTCCTTAGTACTGGCTCAGGTACATTATATACATTTATACACTCAACTGTCTCACTGAAGTTGGCATATCCACTCCCCCCCCCCCTCCTTGATAGTTCTAGTTTCCCTGGTTCTGCACATCCATTTTCACTTCGTTCAGCAACACTTTTTCCTGTCTCCGCACACCAAGTCCATTCAAATGCAGGCCATCCATCTTGTATAAGTCCTTTCGCCCATCAAACTCATTCCACACGTCCACGAATTCCACACCACACCGTCTGCATAACCTGTGCATAATGTCATTTGCGATTATGGCCCTCCTTCTATACTCCTCTCTGTCATACCGCGGCAACAGACTCACCATTTTAACTCTGTCACTCTTTTCTTTCGCTACGATTCCTTTCGCCCATCAAACTCATTCCACACGTCCACGAATTCCACACCACACCGTCTGCATGACCTGCGCATAATATCATTTGCGATTATGGCCCTCCTTCTATACTCCTCTCTGTCATACTGCGGCAACAGACTCACCATTTTAACTCTGTCACTCTTTTCTTTCGCTACGATTAACAATACTTTCAAGTCCTCTCTCATAAAAAATTTATCACCTTTCAATTCATTCGTACCCGCCACAATTATTAATTCTTTCACCCTCTGTTTTTGCACTCTAATACTCTCACTTACATCCTTAAATTTTGCACCCGGTAAGTACGATTTGGTTACACTCCCATCTATCACTCCTCTTAATAACGAGTCACCATACAACACTCTTTCCTTCATTTCAGAAACTCTCCCACTCTTATACTGTTTATTTATGATAGCCGAATCACTCTGGAAAGAGTTTTGCAAGTGCTCTAATTGCCGCTGCGCATTTTGTATCACTGCGCGCAACCTAGCAATCTAACTTCCTACAAATAATTCCTCTTTTTTTTTTTATCATTCAAACCATTTTCTCTCTCTGTATAGTTGCTTTCACTCTTTCTTTGATCACCGCTCTCATTGCCATCTTGTACATCGCAATTCCCTATCAAGCTACTGTTTTCACTCACATTCTGGCTTTCTTCAACCATAACTGTCTCACAACCTGACACATACTTCAACTCCTCACTTTGCTTACACTTTCTGCACATTCTCCCACCACTATAACTTTCAATCTAAACTCCAGCCTCATTCGGGAATGCATACATTCCACACACATCACACTGGACAAATTCTCTCGCATTATAGTTTTTGAACAATGCCGTCGTATTTTTGGACGCCATTATCTTATGTTGCATTGCCGCCATATTCAAATCTATGAAACATATTGTTAAATAATGACTTAAATAACGGAATTCGCACCAAAATCACACAGACACAACAAGCTACCAAAATTAGACAATATTACGTTATGATTTTAACCTGTATTCTAATTTTCATTCAAAATTATACTTAGCTTTTGGGAGCTCCTTGAAAATACGACCGACCGTCTGGCCCTCTAGTGGCCAATGATCTTTGATGATAAATACCCAAGAATAACATGATTATTCCTGTTGGTGATGTGCCAAGTTGGTAAAAGAAATAATGAAAATGAGAGCAGTACATAATGAAGAATGAATTTTTTTTTAGTTATTTATCTTATATAAATTCTTTATATTAACTTGTAAATGTATCCTAAGCGAATTGTAATATATGCATTTTATTTGTTGTTACTAAAAGTGAAAGTATTTCTAAGGGACTCTGCTAATGTGATTTGATTGGCTGCTGTCAGAAAACTAAGTTATTTTGAGATAGGGCGTGCCATAGTGTTGGGAAATGTACAACAATCACGTGGGAATTTGGTTGTAAACTGAAAGAGCAGAGAAAACAAGTTTGGGCAGGAAAGAGAGAGAGAGAGAGAGAGAGGATTTATGAGATATAGGAAGAAGGAACCAGAAGGAAATTGGAGAGAGTGTGGGAAGGTCGTGAGATGTGATCTCACGTGGGATCGTATGACGTAACAAAGATTCGGAAACTTGTTCCTATTTTAATGAATCTTACTTCGAACTCATATTTATTTATAGTTTCCTGCCACCTTGTAAAGAAATTTACCCAAGTGAAAGGATAATAATATGATCGAGATTTATCATAAGATAAGTTATTACGAGCAAGAAAATACATTTTCCAGTCTTAACAAATAAGTTATTGAACTCAGGAATACTATAAGTTTTGTGTTGCCTATAGTGGAAGATTATCGAGTGCCTAGAAATGTTGCAAGAGTTTTCCATAATGTGCAAGCTATGATAATCATACCAGTAAGAATATCTATTCTATAACTAACGCATGATAGTGTTGCTTGTGTCCGGAGAACATGGTCAGATTTCGTGTTGTTGGAGCTAGTCAGGCTTGAATGAGTGATATTATAAAACATTTTCCTTGTGGAACTAATGTGAGAAACTTCATTGAAGAATTAGTTCGTGTTTGAATGTGTTATCTCACTATGTATATGTAAATTCAAGACTGAGCCTTTTAAGAACTATTTTAATCCTCTGATAGATATTGATGATACCAGCTAAGTGTTTGATAAAATTGAAGTTTGTGGTTATTCTATGAGACTAAAAAGAATTACTTTTTAAGTGTTTTGCTGAATATTTGTTGTTGTTTAAGGTGAAACTAAGTTGAAATCCTAATGGATGAGAATTGTGGACGCCTTATATGTTCTAGCAGTAAATGATGCACTCAGCTGAGTAGAATCTAAATACTTTATAGAATGCATAAATTATTTTCTAATTGTATTGATCTTAATAGAGTTCTTGTTTCTTATGTAAGAATAATTTTGTGAGAGAATTAAATATC
This sequence comes from Typopeltis vanoorti, assembly GCF_054136105.1. Classification (NCBI taxonomy): domain Eukaryota; kingdom Metazoa; phylum Arthropoda; class Arachnida; order Uropygi; family Thelyphonidae; genus Typopeltis; species Typopeltis vanoorti. The sequence continues at coordinate 51,791,503 of NC_143565.1, forward strand.
TTGTTTAACTTGATTCTTGTACTTGCCTAATTTCAGTTTCATTGCACCGCTCATTAAAATACGAATCTTGCGGGAAACCCTATGTATAAGTAAGAAAATTTCGGCCTATAGTAAGTTCACGTTATTGTTGTGCTGTTTGATGCTTGATTCCTTCACAATATTGTGTGATTTCAAACATAGAGTGGCGCAGTATAATAAAAAAATTTCTTTGTTTGAATGTGGAGTCAACCAACAACTAGCAAATATAAGGTTGGATGAAAGACAAAACCAACAATGAGGTACTAAGAGTTTCTTTAGTAATTTCTATGTGGATCTTTACAGTTAAATGCATTTAATACAAAATTTACATATGACTAAATAAGATTATTTACATTTTGAAATTATTTTCTATTATTTATAGAAATATATAACCAAAAATTTTAAAAAAATACTCATAAAAATTTCATTTTAATTTTTTTTTTTCTGCATAGCGTTTACGAGCCCTGCAGGATGGCTGGACAGAACTCCATCAGATGTGGGAGAACCGGCAACAGTTGCTCTCTCAGAGTCTGAACTTGCAGATGTTTTTGAGAGATGCTAAACAGGCTGAAGTTCTTCTTAATCAGCAAGAGCATTATCTTTCAAAAGATGAAACTCCTGTAAGTTTTGATGTGAAATAATTTATGTATTATTGATATATTCATATATAATCAGTGAAGTAATACTGAAGTAATCATTTTTAATTGTATAACCATGAATAGAAAAATATTTTATTTATTTTTACCAAAATGAGAGGAACAGCATACATACAATTAAATGCATGTATGCTGTTTCTCTCATTTTCAATAATGTCCTACATACAATAAAATGTATATAGCACTCTATTCAAATATACCCTTGAATGACTATTATCTTGAATTATACATGTTTTAAGCAAATATTCTTAGAATTAAATTTGTGTGATTTTTCAGTAAACAATTATGACATTAGATACATATTTGAACTGCATAACGCCCTTCCACTTGGAGGCATTTGTTCAAGTTGTAGGGAACTTCCCAGTGTTGGTACAGCACTTTTCTTTCTTCCTCTTTTATCAAGACTTTTCTTCCTGTTTTGTGCTTCTCTTTTGACTGAACCTTTTTTACTTTCCTACCCTCCAGACCATGATCACTGGGATCCATTGCATTGCAGCCATGTTTACTGTGGAAATGGTTGAAAATCGCATGATAGAAGTTTAATGGAATGAAACAGCACTGAAAAACGATATTAGAAATAGTACTCAATGCTTCCAGTATTTCATCTCAAATAAAGAGACATCATCAGGAAAATGAGATGTAACACACACACACACAAAGGCAGCACAAAACTAACTGAAATATGTGGGCTAAAGGCTAGAGTTCTAACTACATGGAGCATCCTCTATAGACACCTGTTAGTGGTCTAGGATGTAAACTGGCATCTCAAAGTATTAGTGTTTCTCATATTTTGGGAAAGTTTTATGCAACCATATTTATTCAATTAGGCTGATTTTTAAGAGCAGCAGCAGATTCTAGAAATGGTCTTTCTCTTCTAAATTTACTGTGATGGAGAATGATGGTCTTTTTTTCAATTTGTTCTATGAGCTGTATCCAAAGCATGTTCTTACAAAACCAGGTTGACTATAGTTACAACTGAAGATATATTTTTTTATATTCTTCATTTCGATGGTAGCTGATCTTCCTGTTTATCCATAATAGGCCAGTTGCATGAAGAAGGAACTCTATATACATCTGGAACTCAGAGGTGATGGAGTTTGTCTTTGGAGCAGATAAGGTGGTTAGTTTTAAATGGGGCTTGAAAGTGGTGCAAAGAAGTTTTTTGCAACCATACTTATTCAAATTAGGCTGATTAAAAAAAAAAAAAAAAGCAGATACTAGTTATGTCTTAGGATACCATCCTAAGACATAACTAATTAGGACTTTAGTCTTTGTGTTATTGCTACAATTGTTTCTAACTAGTACCATTGTTACACTGTGTTGTTATAGTCTCGTGTACTGTAAGAAATTGTGTTTTGTGCTCTGAAGATGCTGGTTATAACACCAGTGAAATATCAGCAATAAGCCAATAAATAATTATTTACTTATCATTCTGTGTTCTGATATATATACCGTCAAAATTAATCAACATGTACGACAAACACATAAGCTTTTCTACACGTTCGAGGTTTCATGAAAGTCAACAATTTATGAAACATATCCTTTATAGACCAAACTGACTCTGATTTACATAGTATATAAAATCCAAATCTAGCTCTTTGCAGTGGAATATATTGCACCCAAACAAGAAAATCTTTATAAATTGAGACTTCAAGTAGTCATCATCAGTGGTCACACGACAGTATAGATTAATCAGTGATTTGAATATTTTCATAATAGCATTCGCATGTTGGAAAAATTTGTTTTGGGTGAACATCAGGGACATAGTCATAATGATTTGAAAATTACACACACACTTCAAGAGCCCACTCCTTTACAATGACATGCAGTTTAGAAATAATGGGATATCAATGAGGAGCTTCCTCATCAAGTAGATACTTTATCTAGTAGTTAGTTACATTTTTAAACAAGTCCTTGTGGTATTGTTATTGCAAAGAAGACTTATTTCATCACTGCAGTTAAGATTCCATTCAATCTCTGATGTTCTTTTGAGTAGCATAACAATTTGTTTCTTCAACTAATTTGTCATAAAAAAATATGAAAATTTTCTTCTGAAAAACTAGAATTCAGAGCATTCATCTTCTGAAGGGGCTCAAATTATATTCTTCATCTTCAGATAAAAGGTGTTCTTCATCACTATCAAAGTCCATTTTTTGGAATTATAAATTTAAATAAATGTGAAGAAAATAACTGTAATCACAAGATCTCTCTCTGTGTTCACATGAATAACATCAATATTTTTCTTTTGTCCCACCCACTCATCTCCCATGTGTGACACTACTGCCACCACCAATAAAAATCTGAATCCATCTTAAGCCCCATCCAAAACACACAGTACAAGGGTAGTCTGAAAAGTTCTCAGCCTAACAATGAAAAAAACGAATTTATAATTTTAAAATGATTTTTATTTTTCAACATAATCTCCCTCAAGACTAATACATTATTTCAGTGATGCTCCAGTGCCATTATCCCATCCCTGTAGTGGTTCTCAGTAAGAACTGCAGAATACCCCTGTACAGCTACAATCATCTCTTCATTCGAAGAAAAACGCTGACCAGCAAGGAAGAGTTTTAGTTTTCGGAAGAGATTGAAGTCAAAGGAACCAAATCTTGGGAACAGGGTGGATGTTCCAACAATTCATAGTGCAGATCCCTTAATATTCCCATTGCCAAAACACTTTTGTGGGCAGGTGCGTTGTCCTGATGAAAGATAATTTTTTTTTTCATCTGCAAATTGGGTCTTTTGTCATGAATTTTTTTGTCTAGTCTGGTTAAAAGATCGAAATAATATTCCCTGGTTATTGTTTTACCCTTTTCAAGATAATTAATAAACAAAATGCCTTTAGCATTCCAAAACACCGATGTCATGACCTTTCCTGCTGAGAGAACCGACTTTGTCTTCTTTGGCACTGAACAACCAGCTTCTGGCCACTGTTTTGACTGTTGTTTGGGGTCTGGTGTGTAATGGTGAATCCAAGTCTCATTATTTGTAATAATAAGACACATAAAATCAGTTTTATTCTTGTTAAAACACTCTAATCAGTTCGGAGATGTTCATGCGAGTGCATTTTTGATCTCCTGTGAACAAGCACAGCACCCATCTTGCTCGAAGCTTTTTCATATGCAATTCTTCATGCAAAATATATCCTACACATTCTTTTGAAATGCCTATAGTCTCAGCAATTTCATGCACTTTGACTAGCCAGTCATCCAATGCCATACGTGCAATTGATCAATGATTTCTGATGGTGTTACACTTTTTGGAAGTTCTTCACATGGATCATCTTCAAGGCTGGTTCCGCCACGTTTAAACTCAGCAGCCCATTTCTCAATTGTCGAAAACAAAGGAGAAGAGTGCACATAAACCTTTATGAACTTCGAATGAATTTCTTTTGCTGTTAAACCTTCTTTTACAAAGAATTTTATAACCACATGATACTCAAATTTATCCATTTCAAGGGATACAGGCAGCACTTTTGCTAGCTGTATAAAACAAACTGCTTGATAGAATGACTTGCAATTTCACATGGAAATTTCACTTAGAAAAAAAATCTTGCCGATAGTGATATCATCTATGGTCAAGGCTGAGAACTTTTCACTTGTAATTAAAATAATTAAAATTAGAGAAAAGAAATACAAGACAATTAAACTTCAAGAAATTATGTACCCCCAAATATATTCTGGAAAATTTTTAAGAGGTTAATGGTATTATCCATTAACAGCAAAATTGGATCACACAGCAGTTAATCAAGGTAACATAGAATGTTAAGAAATAGATAATGCAAGGTTTAGGCTCATAGATTTATTTTAAAAAATAAATAAATTCATTTTTCTTGATGATGTTGTTATCTAATTGACAGCAAAACATGATGAAGTTTGTCTGATGTTTTTAATAAATCTACTTGCCCTACCTTACATTATTTATTTCTGTAACTACTTTTAGTCACCACAGGGACGTAGTGATTTTGCAGAATGATTTAAGTAGGCCTAAAAGTGTTGGTAAAAGATTAACCAGTGTCATGTGGAAGAGTGTCAGGCTATGCATTTTCTAATGAAAGAGTTACAGGCTTTTAAGACTTTGAGACAGCCATATCAATATGTATGGTTTGCTATATGCAGGTCAGTCACATGTGTTGCTTGTAGATGAGGTTGTGTGGAGGAACCAGAGACAAGTGATCTGTGGAATACTTCCACTGATTCCGAGACATCTGATCAAGGGTTTGTGGGTTGAAGTTTTGGATAAGTCGAAGAGAAGGTGGGGGGGAATAGAATGTGAGAGTTCATATATGGAAATTTGGTGAGTTAGGGCTAAGAACCAGTTTTTTTGTAGAGTACTAAATTAGTGGAATGGGTTTAATTTTATAATATAATAGATAAATTTATAATAGAGACTGTTAAGTGCTGTGTCAGTGAATGTATTCTAGAGTATGTGTTGGGGCTGTCTTTGTGGTAATAATACTTTGTTTCCATGTAGTGTTTTAATTGTCATATTGTCAATTTCAGTTAGAAACAAATAACAGCATTGGAATATAGTATTTATTTATTTATTTTTTTGTTGCTTAAGCTTGTCTGGGTATTTTTGAGCATTTGAAATAAATTGAGATATTGTTAGAGAGGAGGGGGGGAGGGGGTAGAAAGTAAAATGCCTCTGACAGCACTTCATATTACATCATTAAACCTTTGACCAATTATTTGTAAGTTTACCTTCTTCCAAAAATAAGTCTCACGTCCTACAAATAAAGTCTCAAATATCACATACATTGCCAATCACGCGATATCGCATGCTGCGAGTTCTCACCAAATGGCCGATCATGCGTCATCGCGTGGACGTCGCTATCAAGTAAAAAAAATTTGGCCACCACACGAAATACCAATTTTCAGCTTGGCAATGAACGTGTTAAATATCCTATATGTCTAATATATAGTTTTCTAATATAGAAAAAAGTAGGTATAAATTTGGAAGTTATTTACAATTTAGAAATAGCTGCTTTTCTGGCATTGTTCTGTACCAAACAGCAATGCCATCAAATCATAAATACCAATACTACTCTAAAAAAAAAAAAATAATAATAATAATAATACCTGTATTGCACTTCAGAATTATAATAAGCCTCCTGCTTTGTCAGCACTTAACTCATTTCTTTTACATATAGATATTTTTAGGAGATTTAATGAACAATCAAGGAAACCTTAAAATTATATGACTTGTCAAATTGTTAACCCGGGGTGCTTAAGGGTCAAAGCTGTATAACTGAAAGGAGACCTCCACATAGCCTTTAAAGGAATGCGGAGAACCGACCAGGGCTTCTGGCCTAATGTCCAATCCTCACCTTCTCGTGGTGCACCATGTTGGGTATCTACTTTGATACTGAATGAACGAGGATGGGTTGGCAATTTGGGATTTAGCCGACCAAATTGTATTCTTATTGGTTAAACCAAAATAAAAAATGATGGTACAACATGACAAAATTTCATGCCGGCTGGGGCGTCACCCGGTTAAACAAGGCCCCCGATGTTTTCGCCAGGGAACCAGGGCGAACAGCGAAAAGTCAGCTACTGGAACAAATCTGAAAACAAACCCCAACTCAACATCACCAGAGTTAAAGATCGGTACTATCAACATAAGAAGCCTGAATGGCAAAGAAATGGAGCTAGCTGAGGAATTAGATAAGTACCAGATCGACATAATAGGGGTGACTGAAACAAAAAAGACCAAAACTGGTGAGATCGTTCTGAGCAATAAATACAAAATGTTATATTCAGGCAATGACAATCAAGGAAAAGAAGGAGTAGCCATAGTATTCAACACAAAATACAAGGCTAATCTTCTTGAATGGCAGTCAGTCTCAAGTAGAGTAATGTGGGCAAATATGAGAATGGGGAACTGGACAATGAGACTTATTTGTGCCTATGGTCCCACAGAAGGTTCTACTAAGGTAGAAGTGGAGGAATTTTTTGAGGCTTTAGAAAAAGCAACTGACACAATGAAAAAGGAAAAGTTGGTCCTTGTTGGGGATCTAAATAGCAGAGTAGGAAATGATTGTGAGACATACAAAAATATTTTGGGAAAATTAGGAGAAAAGAGCAAAGCTAATAATAATGGCAAATATCTGTTGGATTTCTGCTCAGGACATGGACTGGTTATTACTAACACCATGTTCCAACATAAAAATGTGCACAAATTCACATGGAGAGAAGAGGCTAGAAATAAGAAAATCTCATTGATCTATGTTATTGTTGATAGTGATGTTTTCTCCCTGGTGCAGGATAGTCTTGAGCAGGATAAAATTGAATTTCATATTGAAAAGAATAACATGTAAGAAAGTTTTAAAGCGAATAAAAGTTGAGCAGCGCTCAGATGTGAACTGTAGACTAAAATACAGAAATATTATTGAAAAGAAAATGAAAGAGTTTGAGAACAGGAATCAAACCTTAGAGATTCAGTGGCAAACTCTGAAGAAAACATTGATTGCTTCTGCCAGAGAGGCATGTGGTGAGGTTGTGTGCAAGGATAAAAAAATCAGAACTCCCTGGTGGACACAGGAAGTTAAAGAGGCAGTGAAGGAAAAGAAGAAAGCATATCAAAAGTTCCTGGCAAATAAGTCAGCTTTTACTCTTACAGAATACAGAGACAAATGTAAGAAAGCTAAACAGTGTGTAAAACTAGCTAAACAAAAGTCATGGGAGGACTTTGGCAAGAATATAGAAAATAAATATCAAGAAGGTGGCAAAATATTCTGGAGGTTGTTGAAGAAACTTAGGAATGGAGGAAATAGTTCTGTAAAAGGAGTTAGAGATGATATAGGTGACATGAAAACAGGAGAAAAAGATATCCTTGAAGTATGGAGTAATTACTTCGAAAAACTGCTAAATGAAACAAGCAGTGATGACAGCACAGTGATAAAAAAACACTGACCAGGCATGCAGTCAGGAATACATATCCATTCTTGAAGTAGAAAAGCCATCAAAGGCTTGAAATGTGGAAAGCCAGCAGGAGTAGATGATATTTGACCAGAAATGCTGAAGTATGGTGGTATAAAAGTCTTACAGTGGCTGCACTGCATAGTTCAGAAAGCCTGGACAGAGTGACGAATTCCTGATGATTGGAGTAGAGCTCTCATAGTACCCATATATAAAAAGGGAAATAAAACTGAATGTGAGAATTACAGAGGTATTTCCCTACTGAGTGTTCCTGGCAAGATCTATGCTAGTATACTTGAGAAACGGTTGAGAAGAATTGTGGAAGAAAAGCTTGGTGAAGAACAAGCTGGATTCAGGCCAATTAGAGGCTGTCAGGATCAGATCTTCACTTTACGACAAATAGTCGAGAAAGCATGGGAATATAACAAAGATCTGTATTTAAGTTTTGTCGATTTGGAAAAGGCATATGACAAGGTGCCAAGAGAGAAGCTATTCAATACGCTGCAGTTATATGGTGTCAATGGGACATTATATCAAGCAATACTTAGTCTTTATTTGAGTTGTAAATCAGCAGTTATAATTGAAGGAAGTACAGGAAGATGGTTTAATGTTGAATCTGGTGTGAGACAAGGATGTACATTATCCCCTCTGTTATTCATTATCTATATGGATCACATTATGAAGGAAAGTGGTATTAAACCTGATATCAAAATTGGAGATGTTAATGTCAGCTCTTTGCTTTATGCGGATGATGTTATACTTCTAAATAAATCCGCTACAAGTCTGCAAGATTCTCTGACTAAATTGAATAGCTGTTGTAATAGATATGGTATGAAGGTCAGCAATAAAAAGACAATGACAATGAAAATAGGCAGAATCGTTGAAAATGTCAACTGTGTTGTGAATGGAGAACCTGTGGAACAAGTAAAACATTTCAGCTACTTAGGCATAATTTTTACTGAAGATGGTAAATTATATATAGAAATAGACAACAGAATCAGCAAAGCTGGTATGGTTGTAAGTCAATTGAATAAATTCATATGGAATAAGAGAGAAATTATTCGGAACACTAAATTAGCTGTATACAAGACAGTGTTTGAACCAGTTTTAACTTATGGATCTGAGAGCTGGGTCAGAAGTAAAACACTTGACCAAAGACTAGAGACCGCAGATATGAGAGTCCTGAGAAAGATTAGAGGCGTGAACAGATGGCATCAATGGCAATATCGTATTAAAAATGAGGATATTAGGAAAGAACTTGACATTGTCAGCATCAAGGAATGCATTAGCAGAGCTAATCTCAGGTGGTCACTTAAATAGAATGGGAGAGGAAAGATTAGCAAAACAAGTGTTCTCTGCCATTTTGGCAGGAAAACGACCCAGAGGAAGACCAAGATATAGGTGGATTGATAGGCTACAAAGTGCCTTAGACGATAGAAATATAAGATCTGATAATGTTGGAGTCTTGACAAGTAACAGACTGATTTGGAGGAAAATTGTAGATAGGAAGTTAGTAATGATGTAATTTTTTCATGTAGTACTGTCATATCCTGAACACTCCTTGAGGGTACATTACAGGAATTTGATGATGATGATGATGAATTGTTAACCCACTTATGAAAATTCCAGATGATCTTCAACATTATCCAGTATCCTGGCCCTTTCTTAACTTGGCAGTTGTGACCATAACTTTATTCATGTTTCTTTTTCTACAGACGATCCTTCTCTCAGGCAATCAATCATTTCCTATGGCATTGCAAAGTGCCAATTGAAACGACTGGATTTTTATGCAACTTTTCTTGGTTTGATTATTGTTTGTGGTCTCCTAACCTAAGCACTTGCTTTGATCTAATAACTGAAATTCGTGATGGGATGAATGCTTTTCTTTCCCTTTTCGTTCAAAATCCCTGATGCTCATTTGAGCCTTGGTTTTCCAACATATGTGCCAAAGAAATCCAAGCTAAAATTCAGCATGCATTTCAATTACTCAAGCTAAAATCTCCAGCTTCTCACTTAGAATACACTGCAGCCTGAACAACTGGGGGGATCAACCAATCTAAAAACTTTGTAAGGCCAGTACAGTAAAAAACCCTGAAGTTACGTGGTAGGTGGGACCAATAAAAAGTGCTTAAGTCAAATTCACATAACTCGAGGTATAATTTTGCATGTTATTTATATACACAAACATACAAAATATTAGTTAATTGGGACCAAAGATTTACAAAAACACCTATATTTTTTAAGAAATATAATCATAATTGTAGTTTTTCGTACATAAAAAAAAAGAAAGTTATTTCGATGTCGATGGTTTCATAAAATCTAATAGATTCATCTGACTGCATAATGTCTTTTTCTTGTCATGCAAAATTTCTTCATAGCAAGCCAATGATTTTTTTATTCCTTACCTTGTGGCTACAATTCGTTCCTCGTTAGAATCTATGTCTTCCAAAATCTGTAAACCTTTCTTAATTAAGCTGAGACCTGTTAATTTTGCAATTATCATGTGCTTTTCTGGTAGAACTGGATCTGAGGTTTCGGTCTCTTCAGTAGCACTTTGCTCACACATCTCTATGAGCTCGTGAAATGTAAGCTCCTTGTTATGTGAGTCTAACTGCTCGCTGACATCTTCACTGTCGACTTCTAAATCTTTACGAATTGTGCTTGAATTCAATGATTGGGTATTTTTCACAGCAACGAGAATTCTTTCTTTATCTTTTATGATTGTTCTTACTGTAGATTCCTGTAGATCGAACTTCTTTGCTAGCTCACAAATTTTCATTCCGCCTTCAAAATCCTTAATAATGTTGAGTTTTGTTTCCAAAGTCAATGTTTTTCTTTTCTTGCTAGCTGTAGAAGAAAAATAATGTTGTCTTTTGGACAACATTATTATATTTTGTGATAAAATTTTTATCAAGAACATAACATTAAACAATCGCAAGGTTTGTAGACTATAAAAATCGTGTATGAATGGAGACTGCACAAAACTTGTCAGTGCTTGTTAACAGCATGTGTGACACTAGCGAATGCGTCTGGCACTGGAAAGATACAACTAGCGGTGAAGCGGGACAGGAATACGTACATATAAGAAACCGCATAACTCCGGATTCACGTAAGTCTAGGTATTACTGTATATTAGCTTTCCTCCTGGTCTATTGTCAAGGCTGTTGGGCAGAATTTCTGTCTTATCATGCTTCCATCTCTCTCTCTCTCTCTTGATGGAACAAGGGCAACATCTCCCAGAAATAAGTCAGTCCTTTGACATCATTCTTCTCCTTTAACTCTTATTTAGATGACCAAAAAAAAATATCTCCCTATTCTACGAACCACTAGGTATGCCTCTTCCTATCTTTTGTCAGAAGGACATAAAAAAATACTGAATAACCTTGACATTAGTAAGTCTTCTGATCAAGACCGTATCCATTCATTTGTATTAAGAGCATGTGCTCCAGAACTAAGGTTTGTTGTGCATCATCTTTACAAGTTGTCCTGCATGTAGGACTTATCCAGACTTTTATCCAGGAAGTTCCTGAAAAGGGAGATAAAATTCGACCATCAAACTGACATTCCAGATTGAGGTCATCAACAACATCTCTTCACTATCTAGAGATTCCATTGGTTCATTAATCACCAGTATTAATTCTTGTTCTCTGGCAGGCCCCCTTGCTAACCTTGCCTGACACAGGAAGATTTGGAGAATTTCATGTGTTCACTCGTATTTCCAAAGCCATTGGTCAAGTCTGATATTATGGCCTCCTTTTTAAGTTACCATGTTATGATCTCCCTCCTCTTCTTTGTGAGTGTTCATTTCTTGTAATAGTTGGTTCCCTCACATGTCATATTTCCCTTGATGCCAGACTATCCCATGGCTCTGTGCTTTCACCTACACTCTTTCCTATACATGATATCCTTTCTCACTAACATCCAGTCCTACTCATACCTTTGTTGATGACAGTGCACTCCGTCTTCTGTCCTTCACAAAACCTTGTAGTATTTAGATGATTCAAGCTTCAAAATCTTCTATGGTCAGTTGGTTTAAACACAGATAATTTAGCCATTTTAGCGAGCTTAAAAAAAGTTAGTAAATTTTAATGTTTCCAAATCATTATACTACCTTATTTCACAAAAGAAAGACCACGCCTTACTCTCCCTCGCTTTTAATTACATCTTGCTCACGAAGCAAAGATTACATTATTTTTCAATATTACAAGATTACATTATGTACACTGTTTGGAAAGAAGTCAATGGATGCCATAGTATGACAACAAACAGCCACGGTGCTTACTTCAATCAGATGTAGGATCTCCTTTTGCTGTGATGGCTGCAGCAATCCATGAGAATTTTGGACCATTCTTCCTGTAGGCATGTAGTGTGAGGTCCTGGAATGTTGTGGGTCAGACATCCTCTGACCTCACTTATCGCTCCAGTTCATCTCACAGATGTTTAGTAAGTTTCAGATAAGGATTCTTGATAACTAATATTTAAGGAATTGACAGCGTATACTAGAAATATAGATTAAATAAACTTTAATATATACTTTCCGATATTTCGGCGAACGTCACGTTGCCATCTTCTTGGGAACTTACTAAAAGACACGTGCACACAAATACTAATAACAGCAAATGAGACTGAAGCTAGGAAGCTAGCGTTTCCTAAAGTCCTGATGGTGCCCCCTGGCAGGCTATATTGGTAGTTCTTGGCCTTTGGGCTGAAGTTCTTCTGATAAAAGTTTCCCAAATTTGGGGCAGTTTCATGCATCCAAATTTGTTGAGGTTTGGCATGTTCCTAAGGGCCGAGGCTGATTCCATGAATAGTCTTTCATACTTGAACTTGCTGTGGTGTATTACAATCCCACCAACTCACAAATTAGAAAACTCCATAGGCTCCTTAAGAAGGTCACTTCTTGGCCTGTGGAGATTACCAACAGACTAAAACCCTATAACTCTAGACCCCCCCGCATATATGGGCTCCCAAAAATACACAAAGAAAATGTGCCATTACGTCCCATAGTGGATGGCATTGATTCCCCCACTTACAAACTAGCCAAGCATTTAGCCAAAGCGCTCTCACACTATACTGGCAATACACCATCACACATAAAAAACGCAGCCCACTTCAAAGCCAGTATAGAAAACCTTACACTCCAACATAATGACATAATGGTCAGTTTTGATGTCTCCTCCCTATTCACGAATGTCCCCCTCAAAGAAACCTTAGAGCTAATCCAAGCTAAATTTCCTCCTGATATCTCAGCCCTATTTCAGTTTACAATGAACTCAGGCTATTTCGTTTGGCAGAAAAAATTCTACAAACAGATAGAGGGGACAGCCATGGGTTCACCACTTTCCCCACCCTTGGCCAACTTCTTCATGGAGATGTTTGAAGAAAAAGCCTTAAACTCAGCCCCACAAAAACCTACCATATGGCTTCGCTAGGTTGATGATGTTTTCGCTATTTGGCCACATGGCCCAGATTCACTCCTCTCCTTCCTAACACACTTGAACAACCAACACCCTAGAATCAAATTCACCCTGGAAAAAGAGGAAAACAATAACCTCCCCTTCCTAGACACACTAGTCACCCGCCAACCTGATGGAACCTTGGTTTTCTCAGTTTATAGAAAACCCACCCATACAGGCAGATACATTCACCAACAATCCCCCCCCCCCCCCCCTCACAACAATATGGAGTTATTAAAACATTATTCAACAGGGCAAAAATAATCTGTTCTAATGATCAAGCCCTAACCACTGAACTAAGTCACATCCGTGACACTTTCTCAGCCAACAGCTACCCCCTCCAAAAAATCCAAAAAATACTTAACCCAGTTATCCACAACCCACCACCCCCTCCCCTTCACAAAAAAGATTACTCTAAATCTATCACTATTCCCTACATCAGAGGCACCTCGGAAAAATCAATAAAATCCTAAAAAAACATGACTTGACCACTTGTTACAGACCACATAAAAAACTGGCATCCCTTATCCGCTCCACCAAAGACCAACCACTTCCCCTAGACCTACCTGGTGTATACCAGGTCCCTTGCAGCTGTAAACTGTCCTACTTTGGCCAAACAGGCAGGACAGCAAATATCAGAATCTCAGAACACAAGGATTACATCCGATTTTACCAGTACAGCCACTCTGGGCTTGCAGAGCACGCTCTGGATACTCTCCACAGAATAAGATGGAAGAAAGCCACAGTAATACACCGCAGCAAGTTCAAGTATGAAAGACTATTCATGGAATCAGCCTCGGCCCTTAGGAACATGCCAAACCTCAACAAATTTGGATGCATGAAACTGCCCCAAATTTGGGAAACTTTTATCAGAAGAACTTCAGCCCAAAGGCCAAGAACTACCAATATAGCCCGCCAGGGGGCACCATCAGGACTTTAGGAAACGCTAGCTTCCTAGCTTCAGTCTCATTTGCTGTTATTAGTACTTGTGTGCACGTGTCTTTTAGTAAGTTCCCAAGAAGATGGCAACGTGACGTTCGCCGAAATATCGGAAAGTATATATTAAAGTTTATTTAATCTATATTTCTAGTATACGTTGTCAATTCCTTAAATATTAGTTATCATGTTTAACCAGCATATAAGCCTCTCAACAAAGATAAGGATTCTGTTGAGGCCGCTCAAGTGTTTTGACGTTCATATCCACAAACCACACAGTTTCAGCAGCAGCATTATGACATGTTGCATTGTCCAGAATGTTCAGATATGACTGTGGATGTGGCAGATGCCACATTCACCTCTCCCTCTCTGCTTGGTGGAGGGTGTTGTGTGATTCTTTGCTCCATAACATAGCATTCCTGTCTCACTTTACATGCTCTTTGAACCCTTGAAGATGACGATGCATGTTAGTTCGGGTAATGTGGGGGCTTGCAGGTAATATTGTGGTCCTACAATGAAAACTCATGCTGTTAGCCTCAGTTATGAATATTTTTTGTGCAGACTCGTGTTCCAGTCATTGCCTAGAACTCTGCGTTCAACGTGTTGGCCACTGAATGGTGGTTTTTACATGTTATTTTTTGTAGCACCTCACAGTGACCATAGGTTCAGTGAATGTGGTGGGTTATTCACTGTGGCTAGAACTTGCAGTTGACTCCCTACACTTCCATCTCAGTATGGTATCACTGATTGTTGGCCTGGGATGGCCCAATTTGTCAACAGTTTGCTGAACAGATAGGCCTGCAAATGGCATCCAATCACAATGGCATCCTCTTTCAAACTCCATCAGTTTCCTTCTAACAGCCATTTCACCCTGACACAGTTGCACTGACCTGGGAGTAGTATATTCCTCCAATTTATACTGTCTACAAACAAGTGATTTGTTACATGGCATGATGCACTTTGCCCATTGAGCATTTCTTTCCAGGCAGTGTAAGTTTTTTTTCTTCCTGGACTTAGTTTCATGTCTAGCCTATCCTTGCATAAACATAACATCTCCATATTCTCTTCAGCTTCCAAAAACTTTTTTTTTTCTTTAAATATTACTTTTCTTCTGCCCATCTCCTAATGCTTTATAAATATGAAACCCACCCAACCCTAGAATATTGTTCTCAAATCTAGAATGGCACACAAAAATCCATCCTCAGAATGCTGGGTGGTATGTAGAAGAGAGCTGTTTGCTCAATGAAGAAATTCCACATTTTTATACACTTAGATATTTCCATGGATGTTTGACCACTGTAGTGGCTACCCTATTCCTCCACTTCTCTCTAATCTTGTATGAACATGGGCAGCTGCTGTTAACCATATACTGTTCTACTCCATACTCACGAGCGTACCTTCTCATTCTCTTCCTTCATTCCATTTACCTCTCCCCTTTGGAACAGCCATTTTCATACCATATTCCATAATGCGTACAAACTGAAACTTATTTTCTTCTCTCTAATCACTACTACCCATACATGGTATGCTTGTGTTACAGGTCTTGAGACCTATCATATGCAATGATTTGTGTGGGTGTGCATGCATTACAATTAGTACACCTACTATTATTCATATTTTGTAAATTAATAAGAGTTGTAACTGAGTGCTTTTGTTCTAAATAATTCTGTATATTCAAATATATTGTTTCTTGCATCAGCAAAATTAAGTTAATGGAAGCAAAGGATGATTAATTTTATCATGATCAAAAGCTCTTCCATAAAATAGAGAATATTGTGTTGGTATTTTAAATTATTTGTGAATTAAAATTATTTTTCTCAAAGGCATTGTTATTGTTGATAGTGATGTTTTCTCCCTGTTGCAGGACACCAGAGTGTACAGAGGATTTGAAATTGGAAGTGATCACTATTTAATCTTGAGCAGGATAAAATTGAATTTTACATTGAAAAGAATAACATGTAGGAAAGTTTTAAAGTGAATAAAAGTTGAGCAGCTCTCAGATGTGAACTGTAGACTAAAATACACAAAGATTATTGAAGAAAAAATGAAAGAGTTTGAGAACAGGAATCAAACTTTGGAGATTCAGTGGTAAACTCTGAAGAAAACATTGATTGATTCAGCCAGAGAGGCATGTGGTGAGGTTGTCTGCAAGGATAAAAATTCAGAACTCCCTGGTGGACACAGGAAGTTAAAGAAGCAGTGAAGGAAAAGAAGAAAGCATATCAAAAGTTCCTGTCAAATAAGTCAGCGTGTGCTCTTAGAGAATACAGAGACAAATGCAAGAATTCTAAACACTGTGTAAAACCAGCTAAACAAAAGTCATGGGAGGACTTTGGCAAGAATATAGAAAATAAATATCAAGAAGGTGGCAAAATATTCTGGAGGTTGTTGAAGAAACTTAGGAATGGAGGAAAGAATGCTGTAAAAGGAGTTAGAGATGATAAAGGTGACATGAAAACAGGAGAAAAAGATATCCTTGAAGTATGGAGTAATTACTTAACAGCATCCAGGAATGTGATAGCAGAGCTAATCTCAGGTGGTATGGTCACTTAAACAGAATGGGTGAAGAAAGATTAGCAAAACAAGTGTTCTCGGCCAGGTTGGCAGCAAAACGACCCAGAGGAAGACCAAGACATAGGTGGACTGATATGGTACAAAGTGCCTTAGACGATAGAAATATAAGATCTGGTAATGTTGGAGTCTTGACAAGTAACAGACTGATTTAGAGGAAAATTGTAGTTAGGAAGTTAGTAGTGATGTAAATTTTTTTCATGTTGTACTATCATATCTTGTACACCCCTTGAGGG
The DNA here is from genome assembly GCF_054136105.1 of Typopeltis vanoorti. Taxonomy (NCBI): domain Eukaryota; kingdom Metazoa; phylum Arthropoda; class Arachnida; order Uropygi; family Thelyphonidae; genus Typopeltis; species Typopeltis vanoorti. The sequence continues at coordinate 51,808,296 of NC_143565.1, forward strand.
TACATGGCAGAAATTTGATGATGATAATGATGTAGGAATTGTTATAAATAGGTGTTTCATTGAGAAATTTGAAAAATAAATTGATTTAATTCTCTAATTTTTTAAGTGTGATCTCATGTCCTGAAAAAAAAAAAATGCCATATTATATTGAGAAAGTATTATTTTTACCTCTTAATAATATACTTAATTAGGATGTTTGTTTTTTTATTTTTTTAACTGATTTAGACTAATTTGGAACAAGCTGAAGAGCTAATAAGGAAGCATGAAACATTCCTTGCTACCATGGAAGCAAATGATGAAAAAATTAATGCCGTTGTCCAACTCGCCCACCGTTTGTGCGATGAGAATCATTTTGCTGCTGATAAGATTAATAAGAAAGCTGAAAATATTAGTGAAAGGTAGGTGTTTTGTGGACTTTCTGAAAATGGTGTGTGTATATAACATACTTTGCTAATATTATTCGTGTCTCTCTAATGTGATTAGAACTTACTCTTCTGTATCTGTTGCATATTTTTCAAAATTCTTAAACGCTGGTTAGATTTGTTCTTCCATTTATCCATAGACATATACCAACTTATTTCCCATGAATGATTTTCAGTGGAATTTGTTTTGGAATCTTCAATAAAAGTGTGTCATTACAACTTTTCAAAATTGTAATGACAAACTTTTGCTACCATTGCCAACATTCAATTGTTCCTCAGATCATCACCACCAACTGTTTTGTTTGCTTACTCTTCATTTCCACCGTCTCACTTGCTTCTTCTCCTTCCTGGAAAGCATACTTTGTACACCCTCTCATTTGTCATCCATCTAATAAAGGGAGTCTCCATACAGTACTGAATCATTTGTTACACCTCTTTTCCAGTTTTTTTTTTTTTTTTTTGATGCTTTTAATCTCTTCCATTTGCATCTAAGAATAATTTTATTTCAATCTCTATACACTTTATCTTTGTCATTTGAACTTTCAATTCTTGCATCATTTTCACCACACATGCTTTCTTGCATTTCAGCACTCATACTTTCTTTTTCATTCATGTTCACTTGCATGTTTTTTTTTTTTTTTTATCAATCGCAGACTTCCGTGCCACTAATCACACTCTTTCATACCAGTATATGCGTTTTTATTTTTTGCTCACCCTTCTGTCCACTATCACCAACTTACGCTTTCATCACCTTCCATCCTTGGTCTTAAATCATTTATTCCATGTTTCCTACTCTCATTTATAGAACTTGTACATTACATTGCATTGGAAACATAATGTGCAACTCACACCTGCTCACTTATCCTATTGATCCTCTACATATACACCTACATTCCATTTTGTTTCTAATTGCTGTACATACAAGAATGCCAGATTAACATAATAACAAATCTACAACACTAAGGCAAACACCAAGAAATCAGTTCCAGGATCACTGAAGAAAATTCAACTCAATGTAAAATAAATAAATAAATGATTAAACAAACTTTATCCCACCCACAGTATGTTTGCATTGTAGGTTGCAAATAATCTTTCGTGAGTAGTAGACATTTAAAAAAAATAATAAATTTCACAAAATATTCCCAGACATAAAAGCTCAAGTTATTAAATATTACTAAATGAAATTTCTAAAATATTAAATGAACATACTATTGAAGATTTTTTTCTAATACCTGCATTTTTAATATGGCATGCCATTTTTAGAATTTCATCAGTAGATTTCAATTTTTAATCAACTTTTGTTTCTAAACAAACTCTGAGATTCCTATATTAAATTTGGTGTCCACACTATTTTTTGGCATTTTCCCTGTAACTATAGCAAACACCATTATAATGAAAAATGTAAAATTATAACCTCATAACTGAAAAGTCCCAGCCGAAGCCTAATGGTATTAATTTTGATTTAAAGGAAATTCATTATAGTAAATGAATCCTTTTCCACTATAACAAATATTCACTCATTCATTATCACTCAAATATTAATTTTTACTCACTAAAAAATTCTTTCTACTGAGAGTCAGCTGTACTTAAATAATTCATTTGTGTGTTGAATTTTTTCTTGACAATTATTCATAAGACTATTACACTTTTTTTATATAATCTTTGTCAAGTAGCTTTATTTTATCCTCCTACATGTTTCGCCAATCTTTTTCTATTGGCATCCTCAGGGAATACAAACTAGTAAGCTAAAATGAAGTTTACAGACTAGGTTATAACTGATGGTTCTAATTCATACAAAAAATTGGTATTGTGCGTGACAATGTGCGTGTCTCGTTAACGTGATTTATTCGTTATGGCTCATGACGTAATTGTTATGAAAGTTCATTTCTTTGATGTTTAATGATCTGATAAAAGTTTTCCAAATTTCTGGTAAAATTAGACCTTGATTCTTGTTTAGGTTTTCAGTTTTACGGGCGACTGTAGCTGCTTCTTTAAAGGTTCTTGAATGGTAGTTATCTTCTGTGTATGGCATAAGGCTCTTATCCCACTCAATGTGATGGTTAGTAGAGGCAAAGTGGCATGAAAGGCCTGAAATGTCTTGTCTGTTATTTCTGACATATCCTGTGTGTTCTTTCTTTCTCGTTTCAAAGCTTCTAGAGGTCTGACCTACATAATTATTACCACATGAGCAAGGTATATTATATACTCCAGAGTACTTGTAGAATGGGTGAGGATCTTTCGTTGATCTTAAAAATTTCCGAATAGTGTTGATTGGTTTGAATGCCACTCTGATCTTATGTGGTTTTAAAAGGTTAGCTAATTTTTTGGAAAGGTTGCTGACAAAAGGAATCGTAATTGTACTGATGTATTGGACGTCATCACGTTGTCGATGTGGTATATCAGTAAAGAGAATCTTGTTATAGAGTCTTTTTGGGTAACCATTTAAAGAAAGTTCTCTGGATATTGTGGTTAATTCCGTTAGTAGGTCATCCTTGCCATAAATACTGTTACCCCCCCCCACACACACACACACAGAATTGCACGAGCCATTCTGTTAGTGGTGTTATGCACAGCAACATTCACATGTTTGTCAGTAGAGAGCGAATTGTCTAGCTGTGCTGGCTAACATGTAGTGGAGATATTATGAGAACCATGTAGCTGTAATAGCATTTCATAAAGTTGGAATGCCACCATCTGTTATTTTCAACATGCTAAAAACACTTGGGAGAGTAGGATGTTTGTTTATTGGACTATTAACCCATAACACCACAACTAATGCAGCAGAATGTGATAAAATCAAAGCCACTTCTCTGGTGGATGTGAACAACAGACACAGAGATATCTTCTTCACAGATAAAGGTTTCACATTGAAGTGTCATTTAACTGCCAAAATGATCAGGTATATGCCCCGGATAGTCACAAAGCATGTGTCATAGCACCCAGGATTCAGAGAGGTCATCACCTTGCATCAGTGATGGTTTGGTAGGGGAGTGACATATCAGGGGTATCAAAGTTGTATTTCTGTGAGAAAAGGATCAAACCTTACACAGAGATAAATGGGGAAAAATTGAATCAAGTAAAGACATTTAAATATCTAGGAAGTATGATTAGCAGCGATGGAAGATGTAAAACCTGGCCACATATCACTATATGATTTGCTGTTTGGAAGTCTCCACGTGAATCTGTTGGACTTAAAATTGTGGTCGGTGTTTAAGTGAATAGCATTCAAGAAACAACACTCCAGCACCACCAGCCTGAAGGTGGATTTGGAGTGAGTAGCGGCAGTGTTTCTGTCGAACATTACATGCCACCATCGATATATGTAAAACGTATCAATATGAGGCCTCACAGACTTAGGGTATGCATGAAAGCAAAAAGGGGATGTCTCAAGCATTGAGTGTTGCTGTATGCATGTTATTCATGTGATTTGTGTGTGTTGAAAGCTGTAAATGATTAATGATAGCTATTTTTGTTTTTATCAATAGTTTTGATTAATTTTAATATGAAAATTTTATTGCTTTATACTTTATTTTAAAGATATTTTTAAAAATACATTACTAGTTTTTTACTAGCCTGTTACTATTCTAAATATCATTCAGATTATAAAAATGTAAAATTATAACTTCATTTTGCGTTGATAATTCATAGAAGAAAATCTGTTTAAAATTGCAGGCGTAATGCTAATCATGTCCGAGCAGAAGAATTATTAGAAAAACTGAAGGATCAAGTTATGCTTCATCAGTTTTTGCAAAACTGTGATGAGGTAGGTTTTACCCATAAGCAGATGCACTTTTAATGTCTTACATGAACAGCTAGATCAATATGTTGAAAGTACTAAAACAAATTGTATGTGATATCTGTAGCTCCTATGAATAATATCTGTAGTACATTATTTATGTCTATACATGACAGTGCAAAAAAAATAAGTTTTTCACTTTCAGTTCTGAAATTGTTATTTTCCAGGTTCATTTTGAAACATAATGCATTTTATGAGCTGAAAAATCTTACAATTTTCCCTCCAGTTTGTATCATTTGTAGTAGACCATATCTTCTTAAATATTCTGCAAATGAGCAGGTTCTTCTTTTAGTAGCAAAAACATTCCCTCCACTCTCTTCTGTTCTGAGCCTTCTCTTTCAAGGTTGTGTACCTGTCTCCATTCAGCATGTCATATAGCATTGTTTTCCTTACTCTTCCTCTGTAAGAAAAACTCTTTTTCCTTCTATTTTTCCTTCAATGGCATCTCTGATGATTCCATTTTCTCCCAGAATATGTCCAATCCAGTTTCCCTTTCTTCTTTTTATCTTCTTTAACAGACTTTTTTCTTCTTCTACTCATTTTTAAGACCTCTTCATTAGTTATTTTATCTGTCCATTTGATTTTTTCCATCCATCTCCAAATCCACATCTCAAAGCTTTCCAAAATCTTGATTTCTTCTTTCTTCAGTGTCCGAGTTTCAGCCGCATAGAGGACAACACTCCACACATAATATTTTATTAGTCTTTTTCTTTAGATTTCTATCCATTTATACTTCTGAATAAGAACTCTTGTGGATTCTGTCAGAATATCAGATACCAAGGCATTTTTGCCAAAACACAAACATGTGTGTGTCTGTCTGTCTATATATTGGAGACATATTTAAAACCCAGTCAGGATTCCACCTTAAGGCATTTTACTGTTATTCATATTTCTGTTCTACTATTATTCTTATCTTTGTGGACAGTCATATCCATTTTCAATATTTTTGAATAACACTGCTCCAGAAGCTGTATCCATTCATCAGTGGGATTTATTATTATTGTATATTTCATATACCTACCACCAGGTTCTGAATTAAGTGTGGCAAACCTTGATTATTGCATATTGCAACTGCTTCTAAGTATTCTTATAGGTGACTTAATGGGTACAATACTCTGTGAAGTAGTGAGAATGAAACCACTGGGAGAGACTGGATTGATCATATACATCACAATAATGATGTATCTTTTTTCTGAATGATTGTGAGCAATACCTTCTTTCATATGCTGACCCATTCATATTCTGCAGTTAATGTGACATCCCCTCTCTCCTCATCATCTTCTCACTATTTCATTGCAAACTTATATGGAATAATCACTTTCCTGTGCTTTTCAATATTTCCTCACAGTAAATGGATGCCAAGGTGGAAATTGACCAGGCTGACTGACTGTCAATTGAAGAGTTTAATACTGAAACAGTCAGCCAAACAGCAGTGTATCTAACAGACAGTATTTTCCAGGCAGTGACAACTGCATTTCTAAAACTTCCCCATTTCCACTCTGTCTAAAACTATGGCAGAATCCTCAGTATCGAGCAGCTAAATCAAAACAGAGCATGGGATGTATTTGATAGATCCCCTGCCAAATCATGATGCATTAAACATTGGAGTCGGAAGCCGTTTTCAATGCTGATTACATCACCTGTCAACCATACAACTAGTCAAAAGTGGTATGGGGGTGAAGTTGGGAAAATGAAGGATAGATGTTGAACATACACATGATTCATCTATGCTGAAACAGTACTTTGGTTTCCAAATTTTATTTCACAGAAATAAAAAAGATCCACTCCAACCCACTCAATACAGATTGGTGATTTTCATAAAATAATCAACTTAAATATTTAAAATACATATTTGTATTCAGTTGAACTGAAGAATTTCGTGATTTTTGTGATGGACAAATTAAACAGATAAAAAATAACTGATTGGAGTAGAGATCTTATCTGTAAAAACAGAAATAAAACTGAATGAGAAACACACAGGAATTTCCTTATTGAATGTTTGAGATGAGGATTATCCAAGCATGCATGAGAACAGACAGAAAAATTGTGGAAGGGAAGCTTGGAGAAGAATAAACTAGATTCTGGCCAAATAGAGGTTGTCACAATCATATTTTCACTTCAAGAGAAGTAGTTGAGAAATCATGGGAATATAACAAGGATCTGTATATAAGTTTTGTAGATCTAGAAAAGACATATGGCACGGTGCTCAGAGAAAATCTTTTCAAAACATCACATTGAACAACACATAATCTATATTCAAGTTCTAAGTTAGTAGTTAGAATGGAAGGAGATACAGAAAGATATTTGGATGATAAATCAGGTGTCAGACACATGAGTGCACATTCATTATCTCCACTATTCTTCATCACCGATGTCAAAATTGAGATATTCATCTCAACTCTTTTCTTTATGCAGATGATGTTATACTGTTCGATAAGCCTTATACATGTATGAAGAATTTCCTGATTTAGTTGAATAATTGCTGTAATAAATTTGGTATGAATATCAGTATTAAAAAGATGTAGGAGCATGAAAATATCAACTGTATCCTGAATGGAGAAACAACCTATAGAAGAAGTAAAATTTCTGCTGTTTAGGCACAATTTTTAGTGAAGATGGTAAATTACATATTGAAATAGTCAACTGAATTAACATAGCTGGTATGGCCAGAAGTCAACTGAATGAATTTATATGGAACAAGAGAGAAATGTGTCAAAACACACACTAAACTAGCTATATACAAGACGGTATTTAAATCAGTTTTAACTTATGGATCTGAGTCCTGGCTTTGAAATAAAACTTGATCAACTTGAAATCACCTATATGAGATATCTGAGAAAGATTAGGTGAATAAACACATGCATCCATGCTATTTAACAAAGTATCATATTAAAAATGAGAATATTAGGAAAGAATTTAACATTATTAGCATTCTGGAATGTGTTAGCAGAGCTAATTTCTTTCTTTCTTTCTTTTTTTTTCCTTCATATAACCAAAACTGAGTAAAATTTAGGATTGAATATTTGTGTCAGTGTACCATCACTACAAGTCTATGGGTTTTATTTATCAGAAATAGATCAATGCCATTATATATATTCTGTTTGTCCACAGAAAATGAATTCCTTATCCATTCATATTTCGAAATCCTTTCTTTTAAGGGGAGTGATCAGCATTCGTTTGATATATAGAGACTTCTTCTACTGTGTTAAGGATAATTACTTTAATTTTCTGATGTTTTGACCTTCACATTAAGGTCATCATCGGAAGTACACACACACGCACGCACGCACGCACACATACTACATTATTTTAACAGTATGCTGAAGTGGCACTAATATAATCAGCTGTTATTCTATTGGCCTGTGATCTCTAGTGAGGGAGGGGGGCCCAAGGGAAACCTACATCAAAGCTATATCCTATTTTTTACATGGCCAGAATTAGAATTTCTTGCCTCTTTAAATTTTGCACTCGTGTCAAATTTTGGTATGATGTAATAAACAGTGCCTTTTCAGTTAATTTTATATAGAGTATCCATGGCATGATCAAAAAGTCTAGATTTACCATAGTTATTAAATTTAATGTGCCATTTATGTTCCTTATTATGGATAGGAATTGTACATTCAATTTCATCATTATCAGGTGGGTTACAGGTAGTATATTGAATATGATATACTCCAGGGTGGACAAGGAAAGCAAGTGGATCCTTGGAGGAATTAAATAAGTTGTTTAATTTTGCAAGTTTAAGAATCGAATTAAGGTTGTATTTGGGTAGTATTCTGTGTATTTTGTCTGATATCCCTGTAATGTATGGAATGGCTACAATTTATTGCAATCTAGTTTATTTTTATTATTATTAGATGCAGTTTTTTTTAATAGAATTTTGTTCATAGTATTTTTGCTGTAGCCATTTTATCAGAAAGTATCCCTGATAATTTTTAATTCATGCTTAAGTGCTCAATGGAGCAAACCTTTGAAGTCCTGTTTTTTAGTGTGTTAATGACTCCTAGTTTTTGTTGGGTGGTGGTAAGAGTTTTTGTGTCAGTATTTGCAAGCATGTGTAATATGTCTTTTTTTTTTATTATTTCTATCAGATGTCAGGCCAGTAGAATAATGATTGATCACATTTGTATAACTCTGGCATACTGTTTTAATTGTAATTTAACTTGTATGTATGTATATGTGTATACTCCAGATGATGACCTTAATATGAAGCTTGAAATTTCAGGAAATTAAGTTAATTATTCTTAACATGCTAGTAGTCTCCATAATTTATCAGAGTAAACATATTTTGAAATAAATTGTGTTTTTCAAATAAAAAAACATCACAAATGTTATTCCTATTTTTATCCCTGTTTGTTAGCCATAGATCAGTTTTTAATGAATGCACAGCCACAACATCTTTCTCTCTGAATTTACTTACCTTATTGATTTGTTTTGAGCTTTTCAAAAATGTCCACTAAATGAGTTTGTTTCAAAACAAAATTTTCTTCAAGAAAACAGTTTACTTCTGGTTGATTGTCGCTAAAAAAATTTTCAATTTCTTTTTCATAATCTTGCTTCACGGTATATACAACACTAAGAGAGGAAATAAATACATTTTTTGAACTTGTTAATATTTTGCTGGTTTTCTACCAATCATCTTCAGAGCACAGATTATAACTGTGATAAGCACACAAGCATTGAACTAAATATTTGACAAACAGAAAAGAATAATGAGCATTAGCCCAAGTCTTGTCTTGCCACTAGTGTATCTAGAAAGGAGAAACAGTTATCTTCTTTTTCTTTCATGTTAGGATGCTGGCTGATAAGAGGCAACAAAAATGCATCCACTGTGTTTGGGCTGTGAGAGCCAAATAGCAAACATATCATCAGCATAGTGCAACCCGACCACTGTAATAAATTTAGTTTAATCCTTTATCCATTATGGGAGATACTGAGATAGGAGTGATGTTAGCTTGCTCCACCTTTGCAACGAGTTGTCCGGTGTTGTACCACCTTACCCCAGTCCTGAAGATACTTTCAGGCACAAACTTTGTTTGCTCACATTTGGATAAAGGATTAAATTAAATTTATTATAGTCTAACCAAGTGAAAAATAAACTTTCAACCCGACCACTGGTTTGAGTATAGCTGTTGAGTGCTAGGTTTTCAAAATGTATATAGAAGTTAGCTAGTGGATAAAATGTGGGAAACTCATCAAAGTTCCACACAGCAGTTTATATATATATATATATATATATTGTAAAATAGAGTTGAATGACTTAAACTGAGAGTTAGGTAAAAAAAAAGCGGGTTTAATAGTAAAACACGACTAGTTTCAGCTTATAACAACCTTCATCAGGTAACATTATAAAATAAAAGAAAAACACTAAACACTGAAGATTAAAAAAACTACAAACAACATAGAGAGTCTCTATACATAATTAGCATGAAAACGTTGTAGTTGTATTTAAAGCTGTTCTTTCGTTTGTTGCATTGTTGGGAGAGTGCATGCTTGCAGCATCACGTGAACGCCAGTACATGATTACAGCTGAATGACTATCTGGGAGGTTGTAGCTCAAGTTATTATTTAGATGTTCAGGGTTGAGGATGATTTCCCTAGATTCTATGATTTTTCTCTCCAATTCATCATGGCAATGAAAGATGTTAGTAGGTCTGTCCCAGCGGACTGTATGACTTGGGTTTTCATCATTAGGATCAGCCGAGAAAAGGATATGGCTTGATAAGGCACTGGCTCTCTGTCTCTTGTAAGCAATGTCCCTCATGTGTTCCTCCATACGTAATTCAATAGATTTGTTTGTCTGGCTAAAATAAGGAATATCACAATCACCATATTTTGTACACACCAGGATATTTAAGATGATGACGACAAGGTTTTGGATAGCTTATTAAGGAGTGGATTTTTGGAAGTGGAGTGAACAAAGTTCTGATACTGTATTTTCTTAGAACCTTGGCTAATTTTTGTGAAACTGAACTTATGTAAGGAATAGATATATTGCCTTTAAATGTATTTATTTCTTTTGTGTGATGACTAGGAGGATTAAGAAGGAATTTTTCAATAATTCTTTCAGAATATCCATTAAGTATGAAAGTAGTTTTGAGATAGTTGATTTTTTTTTTTTTTTTTTTTTTTTTTTTTTTTTTTTTTTTAAGTTCATTTGGGTCATCAAAAAGAGAGCGAGCTCTATGTCCCAAGGTAGAAATTATTCCAAGTTTTTGGGGAGGGAAGTGATGGGACTGACTATGAAGATATCTGTTGGTATGTGTAGGCTTTCTATACATCTAAATTTTAAGTTTACCAGAAGAGCGGGTCAGTTTTACATCTAGAAAAGGCAGGGAACTATCAGTTTCAAGCTCTGCTGTGAACTTTATACTTGGATGTCGACTATTGAGATGTTCCAGGAAATCCATTAGGGGATCATGTCCATGGCTCCAAATGAGGAAAATGTCATCCACATAACGTTTCCACACTTTAGGTGTTAAAGCAAAGGAAGAGATAGCCTTGGCTTCAAAATCTTCCAAGTAAATATTTGTAAAGGATTACTCATCGCCAAGTAAAGGATTACTCATCGCCAAACCATGATTTTGCTTGTATATAGTATCTTGGATTCTAAAGTAACCGGACTTGATGCAATGGGTAAATAAGGCCAACATTTTTTTGGATAACTTGTCTTTGAGTAATGTTATGACTTCATCTGTTGGGATATTAGTGAACAAGGAAATTATGTCGAAACTAACCATGATTTCATCTTCATTAACTGTCACATCCTTAATGTATGAAACAAAGTCCACTGTGTTATTGATAAAGGATGAAGACTTGCCTGAAAAACATTTGAGGTATTTTGCAAGATGTTTAGAAAGTTTGTACATCGGAGAATCAATACCTTCCACAATGGGATGTAGTGGGATGTTTTCCTTATGGATTTTTGGAACTCCATATATGAACGGAATAAGAGGATGGAGAGAGCATAGAGACAGGCGAATGTTTCGAGACAGTTCAGTGGCAGTTTTTAATAAGTTATTGGTATGATTTTGAAGTTCTCGAGTTGGATCGCTCTCAAGTATTGATTAGGTATCACTTTGTAGTAATTCAAGCATCTTATTTTGGTAATCTTCAGAGTTGAGGATAACTGTTGCATTGCCTTTGTCTGCAGGAAGAATAATTATATCTCTGTTATTTTTTAAACTCTTAATTGCTTTACGTTCTGTCGAAATAATGTTATCTGCGGGTGGTTTTGCATTATTGATAATAAAGATGGATTCAATACACAGAAGTTTTGCATCTTGTGAAGGGAGGAATGAAGTAGCTTTTTCTATTTTGGTAAGGAGTGATTCTTTTGGGATAAATTTTGGAGAAGGAATAAAATTTAGACATCTACTAAGGATGCTTTTTTCTTTGTGTGAAAGTATGTGAGAAGATTTGTTAATTACGACTTTGTCAAAACTTCTCAAAACCCCACATCAAAGTTGATGTGGGGTTTTGAGAAGTTTCTATTATTTTGTACTCTTTTTAATGTTTCAAATTTTCTAATAAGATTTACTTTGTTATCATATTGTATTTGGACTGCTTGAGATTCACAGTTCATATTAAAGATATGAACACCGTTCATTATCTAAAGTTTCTTCTAGTATTTGAGCTAAAGTTCTTTTTTTGGTGAACAGAAAAGAGAGAGTACGTTTTGTATCACAGATTCTTTCAACCAGTAGGTCTAGTTTAGCTTTATGATAGACTCTCCTTGCACGTTCTGTTGTTATATTCTCTTTAAAGGATATAAATTTAGGAAAGACAGTGTGGAATTTGCAACGGTTTAGAAAGACTAACCTGTTGATGCTTAGTTCTATCCTAAATTTCGATGTATAGAAAGCCTACACATACCAACAGATATCTTCATAGTCAATCCCATCACTTCCCTCCCCAAAAACTTGGAATAATTTCTACCTTGGGACATGGAGCTTGCTCTCTTCTTGATGACCTAAATGAACTTCAAAAAGAAATCAACTATTATTTTAGTGTTTTATATAACTGAATAATAAAAAAATGTGGTGTAATCACCAAAATATATCTTTTGAACCAATTAGCCACAGAAGTCTACACCTGCAATTACAAACTTATGGTGAGCACTTTTGGCATAAAGTTATACAACTAGAGAAACTACGCATTAAACATCTCAATTTCGTTTATCGTCAAATTTTCCTCATCCGATGCAGAGATAACGAAGTCATCCCAAAATTCATCAAAAGCAAACGCATATTCCACACAAACAAGGCCTCCAGAATTTATCATAAAATGGAACTAGCTTTTCTAAGAGAAAGAATTACAGTCACTAGAGCTGAATTAGCATTAATTAGTAATAACACTTTTTCTCTTCATAATGAACTGGCCACATCTCTTTCATCCTACCTATACAAATAAATAACGGAAAAACTCACGTAGAAATATTATTTAATAGTATAATTTTCGCCTGTGTGTCACAGGCATCTTCAGTACAATTAGGCACAAAAATTAAACACTAACTGACAATTCCAAAAAGCGCCACCTAAGTAGCTGGTGTAAGATAACTAAAAAGGTCAATAACTTTCCTAAAAAAAAAAAAAAAAAAAAAAAAAAAAAATTAATACAATAAAAAGTTAGGAAAGATTAGCTGATTTGTAAAGTACTAGCTCCCATAAAGGGGATAGACGTAAGCCGTCGGATCTGTTTAAGTTAGGAGAATGAAGTAGAGTTTCACATGCTTCTTTATAAAGGCGTTCCATGAGAAACTGACTTTTGTGAAGAACTCTTGTCTTTCTCCAATGAACTCTGTGTCTAGTGAAGATGGCATGTTCTGCAAGTCCAGACTTTTCAGGTTTAAAGTATTCAATATAAGATTGGTGTTCTTCTAGCCGAATGGAGGCAGATCTTCCCGTTTGTCCGAAATAACATAATCCACAAGAGCACGGAATCTGGTAGACACCTGGATGATTAAGATGTGGAAGCTTGTCCTTTGGAGAAGCGAGAAAGGTGGAGATTTTTCTAAACGGTCGAAAGGCAACAAAAATATTCAGTGGTTTTAAAAATTTTTGCTATACGTTCACTGATGCCTTGTATATAAGGGATGGTAATGCGCATTATTTCCTCTGTGTTTGAAGAGGGAGACATATTAAAACTACTCAAAGTTCTTTTAATGAAGTAATTCTTATAACCATTAGATAGAAAGGAAGAAGTTATATATTGTAGTTCTTTCTGTAAAAGATCGTCTGTAGAACAAAAGGAGTGGGCCCGATGAACCAGTGTTTTAATAGTTCCTGCCTTTTGACTGGGATGGTGATGAGATTCCGCATGGATATAGTGGCCTGTATGAGTCTTCTTTCTATAAACTGAGAAATGTAGGTTACCATCTGGTTGGCAAAGAATTAGAAGATCTAAAAAGGCTAACTGCTTATTTGATTCTACTTCTAGGGTAAACTTGATCCTAGGATGAAATGCGTTTAACTTATTGAGAAATTGTTGAAGTTCATCAGAAGAGCCATTCCATACAGCAAAAATGTCATTGACATATCTGAACCAATGAGTAGGTCTGGGAGAAATATTGTCAAAGATACGTTGTTCAAAATGTTCCATAAAGAAATTAGAGATAGCAGGAGAGAGAGGATTACCCATTGCTGTTCCTTCAATTTGTTGATACAACTTATTTTTAAAAGAAAAATAACCAGAATTTATTACAAAATCAAATAAGTTTACAATGTCTGAAGGAAATTCTTGTTGTAGTAATTCAATACTTTCCGAAAGAGGCACATTTGTAAATAAAGAAACAACATCTAAACTGATCATGATATCAGAAACGTCCAAATGAAGATCTGAAATTTTATTTTATTGAATTATTGAATTACTACAACAGGAATTTCCTTCAGACATTGTAAACTTATTTGTTTTTGTAATAAATTCTGGTTATTTTTCTTTTAAAAATAAGTTGTATCAACAAATTGAAGGAACAGCAATGGGTAATCCTCTCTCTCCTGCTATCTCTAATTTCTTTATGGAACATTTTGAACAACGTATCTTTGACAATATTTCTCCCAGACCTACTCATTGGTTCAGATATGTCAATGACATTTTTGCTGTATGGAATGGCTCTTCTGATGAACTTCAACAATTTCTCAATAAGTTAAACGCATTTCATCCTAGGATCAAGTTTACCCTAGAAGTAGAATCAAATAAGCAGTTAGCCTTTTTAGATCTTCTAATTCTTCGCCAACCAGATGGTAACCTACATTTCTCAGTTTATAGAAAGAAGACTCATACAGGCCACTATATCCATGCGGAATCTCATCACCATCCCAGTCAAAAGGCAGGAACTATTAAAACACTGGTTCATCGGGCCCACTCCTTTTGTTCTACAGACGATCTTTTACAGAAAGAAATACGATATATAACTTCTTCCTTTCTATCTAATGGCTATAAGAATTGCTTCATTAAAAGAACTTTGAGTAGATTTAATATGTCTCCCTCTTCAAACACAGAGGAAATAACGCGCATTACCATCCCTTATATACAAGGCATCAGTGAACGTATAGCAAAAATTTTTAAAACCACTGAATATTTTTGTTGCCTTTCGACCGTTTAGAAAAATCTCCACCTTTCTCGCTTCTCCAAAGGACAAGCTTCCACATCTTAATCATCCAGGTGTCTACCAGATTCCGTGCTCTTGTGGATTATGTTATTTCGGACAAACGGGAAGATCTGCCTCCATTCGGCTAGAAGAACACCAATCTTATATTGAATACTTTAAACCTGAAAAGTCTGGACTTGCAGAACATGCCATCTTCACTAGACACAGAGTTCATTGGAGAAAGACAAGAGTTCTTCACAAAAGTCAGTTTCTCATGGAACGCCTTTATAAAGAAGCATGTGAAACTCTACTTCATTCTCCTAACTTAAACAGATCCGACGGCTTACGTCTATCCCCTTTATGGGAGCTAGTACTTTACAAATCAGCTAATCTTTCCTAACTTTTTATTGTATTAATTTTTTTTTTTTTTTTTTTTTTTTTTTTTTTTTTTTTTTTTTTTTTAGGAAAGTTATTGACCTTTTTAGTTATCTTACACCAGCTACTTAGGTGGCGCTTTTTGGAATTGTCAGTTAGTGTTTAATTTTTGTGCCTAATTGTACTGAAGATGCCTGTGACACACAGGCGAAAATTATACTATTAAATAATATTTCTACGTGAGTTTTTCCGTTATCTATTTGTATAGTTATGTCTACTCACGGTTTACCTCTTTTAAAACTTATCCTACCTATGGAACAACATCGATAGTGTTACATTTAACAAAGCAATAGCGATCTCAGAACAGAAGAAACATACATTAATTCATAAGTTCAACGTACTCCTTCAGAAGAAGGAAATACATAAAAAAAAACAACTAGATCATTCAAAAGTAGTTATTATCTTTCTTCGAGAGTCCTAACAAAAGAGGAGAATAATCTTTTACTTAAGAGTTTTAACTTTGCCTTAACCTCCACGTTTCCTTCCAAAAATTGATATCATAGCACAAATAGAAAAAGGAATTAGAAATCTACCGGACAACACGGCAGATCTTATCCGTATAGAAAGTACAGCTTTACTATTAAAAAGCAGATTACCTCGTAGGAATCTACCTTACAATGAATACGTTTGCCTTAAAAAGTTAAAAGATGACAAAAATATTGTCATAATAAAAGCGGATAAAGGCAATGCAACTGTCGTTTTAAATGCTACAGAATATGATAACAAAATGAAAAGTCTCCTGGAAGATACCAGCACCTACAAACCCATAGACAGAGACCCGACTTGGCCTACACACAAAAAAAACAAAAAAACAAATGATCTAATAAAAAAAAAAGTGCCTTTCTGAACGGAAGAACTTAACTTACAATCAAAACATCCTTTGATACCAAGAATATATGGTGTTCCAAAGATCCATAAGACAGATATACCTTTAAGACCAATAGTAGATGGAAGAGATTCACCAACTTCCAACTTGGCGAAATACCTCACCAACATGATCTCACAACATATAGGAAAAACATCTTCCTTCATAAAAAATAGTAAACATTTCATAGAAAAAGTGAAAGATATATATATATATATATATTGGTCCAACAGACATCTTAGCAAGTCTCAACATTATCAGCTTGTTTACAAACGTCCCGGGACAAGAAATTTTGAATCTCCTAGAAGACCTTTTCCCTCCAGACATCTTGAATCTTTTTAAACATTGTATAAACAATACTTTTTTCACCTATAAAAATAGAATCTGGGAACAAAAAGGAGGACTGGCCATGGGTTCATCATTATCACTGGTATTAACAAACCTATTTATGGAAAAATTTGAAAACAATGCTTTTAAGAAATTACCATAAAAAACCAAAAATATGGCTATGCTATGTGGACAATATTTTCATCATATTCAGTGGAACAACAGATGAACTTATCAATTTCAAAGATTATCGCAACAATTTGTACAACACCATAAAATTCACTTTAGAACAAGAAAAAAATAAAAAAACTTCCTTTTCTGGATATTCTATTAGAAGTTAATGAAGAAAGTAAACTCTCCTTCTCAGTATATAGGAAGCCAACAAACACTGGAAGATTTCTAAATGCAACATCACACCACCATCCTTCACAAAAAATAAGCTTAATTAAAACTCTTTGAGACAGAGCATGCTATATCTCCAGCACACAAGAAAGATATAATGAAGAAAACTAAAATACTTAACACAAATCCTCCAACAGAATGGATATGAAACAAAAACCATCAAGAGAATCCTTAAAATGCCTCCAACTAACAACACAATAAAACAGGATTACAAAAACGCAATCTCGCTTCCTTATATCAAAAATGTTACAGATAAGCTAGCCAAATTAACGAACAAACACAACATAAAAGTAGCCTTCCTTCCTATGGAAAAAATGTCAAGATTCCTACATCCACTAAAACCACCTCATCATCCTCTTAAAAAACCAGGAGTATACAAAATCCATTGCTCTTGTGGGATTTGCTACGTAGGACAGACAGGAAGATCTGGAGAAATACGCATGACTGATCACCAAAAAGACGTACAATACAAAAGAGAACAAAAAAATGGGTCTTGCTTTCCATACCACTTCCACTGGACACAATGTACTCTGGCAAAAAACGACGATGTCATACAAAGAAAACAACAGTTATATAAGAAAATTTAAAGAAGCTGCTAATATGCTAAAAACCCAACCCAATGCAATAAAAATCAAGGTTTAATTCTCCATCAAGTGTGGTCGGCTCTAATAAAAAATCTACCTTAATCTGAGCTTGGATTGTAGAGAACAAGAACACGTGACATCGTCCAGTATTGTTCAACATCAATAATGTTATAATTCTGCATTCTGTTATTTGAGTTTTATGAATAGCCAGACAGTTATGATTTGTATTTATTAATTCTCTTGTTTAAACTTTAAGTTATACTATTTACCCCCTGAAGATGTAAATCCTACGATTTACGAAACTTGTCGGGAACTATTATTTCAGTGTTTTATATAACTGAATAATAAAAATATGTGGTGTAATCACCAAAATATATCTTTTGAACCAATTAGCCACAGAAGTCTATGCCCCTGCAGAAATCAACTATCACAAAACTACTTTCATACTTAATGAATACAAAATTAATAACGGAAAACTCACGTACAAAGATTATTTAATAGTATCATTTTCGCCTGTGTGTCACAGGCATCTTCAGTACATTTTAAGCTCAAAATTAAACAATAACTGACAATTCCAAAAAGCGCCACCTAAGTAGCTAGTGTAAGATAACTAAAAAGGTCAATAAATTTCCTAACAAAAAAAAAAAAAAAAATTATACAATAAAAAGTTATGAAAGATTAGCTGATTTATAAAGTGCTATCTCCCACAAAGGGGATAGACGTAAGCCATCAGATCTGTTTCAGTTAGGAGAATGAAGTAAAGTTTCACATGTTTCTTTATAAAGGCGTTCCATGAGGAATCGACTTTTGTGAAGGACTCTTGTCTTTCTCCAATGAACTCTATGTCTAGTGAAGATGGCATGTTCTGCATGTCCAGACTTTTCAGGTTTAAAGTATTCAATATAAGATTGGTGTTCCTCTAGCCGAGTAGAGGCAAATCTTCCTGTTTGTCCGAAATAAGATAATCCACAAGAGCACAGAATCTTATTTCGGACAAACAGGAAGATCTGCCTCTATTCGGCTAGAAGAACACCAATCTTATATTGAATACTTTAAACCTGAAAAGTTGGACTTTTCAGAACATGCCATCTTCACTAGACATAGAGTTCATTGGAGAAAGACAAGAGTCCTTCACAAAAGTCGGTTCCTCATGGAACGCCTTTATAAAGAAACATGTGAAAATTTCTCAGATAATGGCTGAGCTTGTCTGGATATAAATACTTCTAGCTTTTTCTGCATCGAATTTCTGTCTTAATTTTAGACAATTAAGAATAGTGTCGATGTCTTAGCATCTATTAAGGAGCACAAACCAATTGAGTTGTCTTGCCAATTTTAGTTTCCATTTGCCTAAATCACATGCTTCGCATGCACCTCTTTTCCATGCAGAATTTGTATATACATGAAAGACTTAGGTGTTGTTGATTATTCGTAATAGTCCTTCACAGCTATTTATTCAAATGGCACAGCCCTTGAAATTGAGCTTAAAGACCCTTGCAGCACCTTTTCAGCAAATGGCTACAGCCTGTAAAATAAATAAAATACTCAATGCATCCCATCCCTCTTACAGCCAACACACAGGATCACAGCAAAACTATTCCCATTCCATATGTTAAGAGCACATTGGAAAAAATAGCTAAAGTTCTCTTCAAATATGAAACCCATGCTGCTTTTAAACCACATATGCAGCTAGCTTCCTTTATCTGCTCTACTAAAAATCAACTTTCCTCTTGTGCATCCTGGAGTGTATAAAGTTCCGTGTGACTGCAATTTTGCCTAATTTGGACAGACTGGTAGCTCAGTTAACATCCACTTTGAACACAAAAGTTGTCACTAATAAACCGTGCTCTGGATACTCCTTAACCTAGGATTAAATGGAAGGAAACATCAGAATTACACAAAAGTTGCTACAAGTTAAAAAGACTGTTTAGAATCAGCATCTGGTATGAAGCACTCCCACAACCTCAACAAACATGGTTGCATTAATTTGCCAAAGATTTTGGAGGCAGTCATTCTGAGATAGCCAGATAGCCTCCAAATTAAGTTTTATGGTTATTTATCTAGCCCATAGAAGGTGCCATTTGAAAACCTTAGTTCTGTTCCAGTTACAGTTTTGAATTGTTTCTAATATTTAGTTTAGTGCCTATCATAGTTATAAATTGTGCTCTGAAGATATAGTGATATGTTAGTAAGTTCAATACATGAATTTATTCCCCCCCCCCTCTCTTAATGTTGTTCATACCATAAAATAAATGATATGATAATCAATTACAACTAAGCTTTTTAATATATATTTCAGTTCTTTTGGCTCAACCCTCATTTGAAGTGTATCATTATCATATGCTTTCCCTATTTTTTCATAGTTATGTTAATAACTTTCTTTTTAATGGTCTGTTTTTACCAAGAAATCATATTCTTGGTTTATCCTTTATCAAAGTATATGCAAACAAAGTTTTCACATGAAGTACATTCATGACTAAGCTACTTGTGTGCAGAGGCTAATGATTTCATATTATTTGCCTTTGTATTACATAATGCAAAGCACACATCTTTTTCATCATCATCAAATTCCTGATAGGTACGTGCAGGTTGTGTACAGGATTATTATGATAGTACTACATGAAAAAGTTACACCATTAACAACTTCTGATTAGCAATTTTCCTCCAAATTAATCTGTTATCTGTCAAAATTCCAATGTTATCAGAACTTATATTTCTGTCTTTCAAGGCACTTTTTATTGTATCAATCCATCTACATCTTGGTCTTCATTTGGGTCTTTTCTTGCCAACCTGGCAAAGAACTTGTTTTGCTAATCTTTCCTCTCCCATTCTATTTAAGTAACCATACCACCTGAGATTAGCTCCACTAACACATTCTTGAATGTTAGCAATGTGATACTGCCATTGATGCCATCTATTCACTACTAATCTTTCTCAGAACTGTCATATCAGACATTTCCACTCTTTCATCATTTTGATCCCAGCTCTCAGATCTCTAAGTTAAAATTGGTTTGAAACTGTCTTTATTCATTTAATTTAGTGTTTTATTTAATTTCTTTCTTATTCCATATAAATCTATTCAGCTGACTTCCTACCTTACCAACTCTACTTGAGGATACACTAATAGACTTTGATCAGTTTAAATACCTAGGCAATATCTTCAATAAAGATAACAGATCAAGACAAAATATTAGAACAAAAATTACAAAAATCAGAAATGTAACATGGACCCTCCTAAAAGATGATGAAAAGAGGTTGCTAGTATTTTAAATGAGGTGCTGTAGATGATTCCATTCTAAAGATACCATACACTGACACTTCACAAATTTTGAAGCAAGACAAAGAATTAGTGTTTTTGCCATTTCAAGAGATAACATCATAACTAAGATTTAAAGGAAACAGTTCATGCGGCTTGGTTGTATCAGCAGATCAAATGCAAGTTCTTGAAGGACTTATTCCAGGAACTTGATATAGAGGCAGAATAAACTGGATAGACAGCATAAAAAATTGGACAGGTATTTCACTTCGTAGCTGAAAGCAGTGTCTGTGAAGAAACTGAGTGGAAGATTTCTGTAAGGATCATATTACGTGCTACTATTTCATCACACTTATGGTGTGTGTGTGTGTACGTACGCATGTAAACACACACAGAGGAGGGAAGATGGAAGCTGTTTAACAAAAACTAATTGTAGATGACAGCACACGGGTAATGAAAAAAAAAAAAAAAAATTGGTAGCCTCTCCCTCTCTCTCCTCCTGTAGTGACCTTATCATGGAGAATTCTGGAAAGACTTTCCTAACAAAAATGGGTATAAAACCAACAGTATGTTGGAGATATGTCGATGACATCTTCATTATTTGTTACGCATGGCCTCCAACAATTTTTACGTTATTTATACTCTTACAAACCTACTGTTAAATTTATATTAGAGCTTGAAAAAAGATGGGAAACTCCCTTTCCTTGATGGTCTTATTACTAAATTGCCTGAAATTGGTGTTACGCTTGATGTGTATCATATACCGTCGCATACAGGAGCTTATCTTTCTCCCTCATCTCTTCACCATCCTTCTCAAATATTAGGCATAATCCACACACTAAAGAATAGGGCAGTTTCTGTTATACAAAATGATGACTAACTCAAGACAGAACTCCAGACTTTCTCTAATTTCTTTGTTCTCAGTGACTATTCCAAGAAAACAGTTGATATAAATTTTATTTCTATCGACTTCCAATAACCAGAATATCCAATACAGAGACTCCATCACAATACCACATGTTGGAAGTTTTATCAGTTGAAATAGCATCTCTTTTCAAAGAACATCAGAGTACCTTTTATACCAATTTGAACTGTTCGTAACCTCCTGAGGTGACCTAAGGATAGCACGCCTTTCTACAAATACCTGAGAATGTATATGATTCCATTCTCATGTAGTGTGGGGGTATATAGGAGAGGCACAACTGTGGATTTGAGGTGAGAAAGGAGGAGCATGTTGCAGATATTGATCATGAAAAAAAAGACTGGTCTGGTTTAGCCAGCCAAACTTCTAATACCAACCATGAGTTGATTGGAACCTTTCAGTTATGCCTTATTTAGAAGAAAACTTCTAAATTGCAGTCATTCATTTGTAAGAATTACTGAATAAAAATGAAGGACTGACACTAAGCGATATATGGAAATATCTCATTAAATATTTCACTTATTAGAGATTTAAATTTTACCAACAATCACCTTCTGTCGCTAATGAAATTCCAACTAAAGCTTGCCACATTGCTTTTTCATTTTCTGTCTAGCATGAACTTGCCTATTTGCATTATAATGAGTTTTCAGCATTTAATCAACTTCATAACCTTTGTGTTTATATCTGTTTTGATGTGTCTAGCTCTGAAGTAGCCACCAGTTCTCCTTTAGGTGGTTCAACTAGTCAGTGTCATTTATTTATTTCGGTAAAAATTAATAAATTCCTATGTTCTATGTTTTCTTTTTAGTCATAAAACTTCTTAATTTATTAAAATGCTGTTGTGAAAGAAATGAGAATTCTGCAAACTAGATATTTAATACTTCTGGTAAATAGGCTTATGTGTTGGTTACTCATAACTATTATTTTTCAGGAAACAACAGCATATACTAAAATATTAATTATAAAAACTTTAATTAATACTTTCCTATATTTCGGCAACATTACATTGCCATCATCAAGGATCAACATTGGACAAATGAGGCTGAACAAAGCTAACCAAATTGGGTCTAGAGTCCTAAACGGTGCCCTCCTAGTGGGCTAAATTGGGTAGTCTTGGCTATTGGGCTGAAGATCTTAGGATGAATGCTTTCCAATTTTGGGCATATCTCATGTGCACAAATTTATTGAGGTTTGGGAAGTTTTTCAGAGCTGAAGCAGATTCGAGGAATAGCCTTTTATATTTATATTTACTGTGGTGTAAGAGAGCAGCCTTTTTCTAGCGTATCCTGTGGAGGGTGTCCAAAGCATGGTTAGCAAGTCTTGAGTGGCTGTATTAGTAGAACTGCATGTAGTCCTCGTGTTCAGAAATAGAGTGAGAGGTTGTAAACCTGCCACGGAGGAATGATATAACGTGCAGTGCTGGTAATATTGTGAACATTTATGCTGATAGCGTGCATAATCTCTTACTTGCACACCAAAGGGACATAAGTCAGTCTGATGTGTATAATATTGAGCTTCCCAACATAGAGAAAAAATACTACTCCATATTGGATGTTCTGGAATAGACTAATTTTAGGGCATAGTTAAGAGCCAGTTGTTTTTATCAAAGCAACATGTGTGTCTTTGTTTTGACAGAAAGACCGAACATGTGATGCATGAAATGCATAAGTAGTTGTTCATATAGCCTGATGATGGAGTCCCACCATTGGAGTGCCCTCACCTTTGCTGAACTGTATACTCGGGATCCATAAACTCTTTAACTGTATAAGTACACAATAAAGGTGGAGAAAGAAACATCGATTTGCACTGCATTCTGCAGAAGATTGAGTGTGAAAGATATTCATTGCTCTTTTGCACTTTTCATCAAATATGACAAATGTGTGAAAGGAAGATTTCTGCTAAATACGAATCCCAAGAACTTGGCCTCTAGTGTTGCTGGAATATTTTGTCTCATTCTTAAATCAGGATCTGGGTGAAGTGTACACAGTTTTGGCAGAGGTGTATACACACACACACACACACACACACACTCTTTCTGCTGAAAACCTGAACCCATTGCTAAGTGCCCATGAAGAAATGCAATCATTTGCTTGTTGAAGTTGTCTTTCTGTTACCCCCATATTACATGAGTGATCATAAATTGTGAGGTCACCAACACAAAAAGCATTGCCTACTCTGGGCAGAAGCTCTTCAATGGTTGAATTAACTTTGGTAGCAAAGAGTGTCACACTTAATAGAGAGAGCCTGGAGAAACACCCTCTCTTTTTGGCAAGTTTAATTTTCAACCAACTAAAAAATAACATTTTATATCTCTAATCCAGAGAATTTCAATAATAAGGTAATACACCTTTTTTTCTACTTATATATATATATATATATATATATATATTTCAAAAAATAGATTTAATGACTCCAAGACCGAGATAACATATAAAGATTTTAATGATAAATACATTAAAAATCTTGGAGTCATTAAATCTATTTTTTGAAATGTATAACAACCGAGTAAAAACTAATCGCCACATATATATATATATATATATATATATATGGCTTTTGCATTAATTCAACCTTGATGTATTATCTTCTGGGTCTTTCTCCCACTGATGAGACCTCAATAAAGGTTGAAACCACTTTGGTTAGTGATCCTTCCCATAATGAGAAAAAGGTCCTCAACCAACTACTGCAATTCCAAATCTCGATTTTCCCAACATCCAAAGGTATGGTGGAATATTGAGAGCTAAGCAATCAAAAAATTTCATAATCTTTAAACCTTCTCCAAACAGTTGTTGAAATGTTTTTCACTTGGTTAGGAAGCAAATTATATTCTTGTTTAATCCTTTTGATCCAATTGGGAAGTCATCAACCACTACTTACAAATATTCTGATCATGAGGATTCTTCACATGGAATGTATATTCAGGTATGTATAATCGTATGCACTATGGGAAGGGCCACTACCCAGATGGTGTTGACCCTCATTGAGGGAACTGTTAAGGTACAGGGGTACCTCTCCCAAAAATTTTGAGTGATCAACAAGATCACTCTAAATCTCACGGAGTGACCCAAAATTATCACTCCTAAACTCGTCACTCATCGTGGCTCCACTCAGTGGCAAGCAAAAACCTACCACCAAAGCAGAACTGCTCTGCTCTCCAGAAAGCAAACAAGCAACCCCAAAGAGCAAACATTATTAAATATCATTAGTGGGAGCCAGACCTAGAAGAGGTACCAAGGTTGAAGTAATGTGGGCATTACATATTTTCTATATCCAAATAGTGAAAAGGTTTGACACCTTATTATTGAAATACTCTCGATTAAAGCTAGGTGTTGAAAAATGTTTACACTTGTTATAAATTAAAGATGCCAAGAAATTATATTCCTGATTAATTCTTTATCCAAGTATGAGCAAACAAAGTTTGCACATGAAGCATCTTCATGACTAGACTGCTTATATACAGAAGCTAATGGCTTCACGTTAATTGCCTTAGTATCCCAAAATGCAAATCACACATCCTTTCTGGTGTGTATAATGCTGTGCATTATGGGATGCTAAGACAATTAATGTGAAGTCTTTAACTTCTATATACTTGGATAAAGTATTAAACAAGAATGTAATTCTTGGTATCTTTAATTTAATTTATAACCAAGTGAAAATGACTTTTAACAACTGAAAGCTGAAGTTAACAGATTCATGGCATAAGTCAATAGTCATTGCCATCCCAAAACTAGAAAAAGTTTCAACATAAGCAACCAGTTATTGGCTGTCACTCTGACCAGGTAGCTTTATGAGATATTGGAGAAAATGATAAATGCTAGGATTCTCTGGCATTTAACCAGAAATGATTTTCTCTCCAACACACCATGACTTCTGTAGACACCTTTTGACAGTGGATCATTCAGAGGAAGAAACTCAGAAAATGTAAATGACCTTAACAATGAAAGAAGGAAACATGATATGAAATTAACATACTGAAACAAAACTTGTGAAAAATTCAGATTAGATTAAACTAAAATTTGTAGATAATCCTTTTGAAATTGTGGATGATTATGTTTGCCTCAGAAAGTTAGTTTTATGGGGGGGAAAAATAGATAATAAATAGAAGAATCACATAAGGAAGCAAGGCATTTTGACTGTACATAGATTATTTGTTAGGAGATTTACTTGTATGTTTAAAAAAGAATATATCGTTATTTATTTATTATTTAAATAAAGAATATATTGTTTGATAAATAATACTTTTACCTTGTGTTTTCATGGACATATTCTATAGAGTTATGGCACATGTTTCTCTAAAAAAACATGATTTCTTACCTGTCTCTACTAATAGACTGAGATTTTGTATTCTGTTGGTTGTGCTGTGTTTCCTGTCCACATTATTATGCACTCTGATCCACCATGAATACAGTAATTATACTACCGAGATGCATGCCATTCAGCTTGCACTGTATACCTAAACAAGAGTTATATAAAATTGAGGGTCCTTAATTTTGATATTCAATTGTGCTGGATCCCCAGCAACAGCTACACCTGCAGTCTAATTCCCTTGGAATCAAGGGAATTAGACTGCAGGTGTAGCTGCTAGGTTAGTCCATACTTTTCCTTGCACTGTTCGTCAATCTCGTATATAGACTACAAACATTTAATAAGATCAGAGTTAATTAATGACAGTTATTGTGGCAAGAAGCATGGGAGAATTTCATGAGACTAAGCCTGAAATTAAACATTCACAGTCTAATCAGCAAGAGAGAAAGTTGTTCTTGCTAGGCTCTGCATAGGAGGACACAAGTCATCTTACATATTCTTATCATTTGAGGACTGATGACCTATCAATGGGTAAACAGTGTGCCACTCATCTTATCATTTGCTATATTCTGGTAGAGTGCTTGCACTTCACTTGAAATAGTAGATCAGTAAAAATTTCACTCCTGATCTATATTCTCTCTGGTCAGATCTTATCAGACTCAAATTGCATTGAGTTTTTAACTTTTTTACAATGAATTCATTTATACAAACACATTTAATCATAAATTGCTATATATATATATGTGTAGATGTGTAATTTTTAATTTTTTATCATTAAAAATTACACATTAAAACATTTTGTTCATAACATGTTATTTACTAATTTATTATTTTTTATTACCTTGTGTATTGTAAATAAATATAAATCATAATCCAACTAACCAGTCTTTCATGCTTGCTACTTGATGTTAGAAGAGAAAAACAAGAAAGTGAATTGTAAGAATGCAGTGAAAACACTATAATTAGTTACTTTTAAATAATTGTCTGCTTCTCAGCATTTGTATTAATAAATGATAGTTTTAATAATTGTAGTTATTTTTCTTAATAATTCTGTAAATATGTTAAGCACTTAAGGGTTGATTTTAAAAAAAAAAAAAAAGAAAGGAAAAAAAAAAGCTTTTTTTTGTTTAATCACCTGCATTAAGTCAAATGTATTTTACAGAGGGATATGATAGTTTTATTTTAGTATTTGAATAGTCAAAGAAAGAATGAACTTTTTATATAATTTTTGTAAAGATAGTGATATTTGGAACATTAATTAAATTTTTGAAATTTGCTTTTCATATCATCCTGGTGAATACTTTAATTGCAGTTTGCTTGTTGTATTGAAATCAGTATTCAGGAATGAAAATTGCCTTTTTTATAGTTATCAGAATGGATTCAAGAAAAATATATTATTGCTCAAGATGAAACATATCGCAGTGCTAAAACAATTCATAGTAAGTGGATGCGTCATCAAGCTTTTGCTGCCGAAGTAGCTTCTAATAAAAACAGACTGTATGAAGTGGAACAGGTAAGTAATTTTAAGTTTGTTATAACTAATTTTTCATATTTCTGAACTGCATTGAAAAATGTGTGATTTTTATTCCTTCACTAAGTCTGGATATTTTCTGGTTACTCCTTTCTAGTTTTTGTTGTATATACGGCTTCCTGTTTCATTACTCCAAAGTGTCTGGCAAAGTAGTTTTCTCTCACATGGTAGTTAAAACAGAAATCAAGGACTTACCATATTTTTCTGTGTATAAGACGATACTTTTTTTCTAAGATTTTTAGACCAAAAATTGAGGGTCGTCTTATACATGGGTGGTGGGGTAACCGGTTGAGAGACCCATGGTTGCCATGGCGAAACTGCCGGTACCTTATCTCCGTGAACAGGCTTTCACAAATCTAGCCTTTGTTAACTCTGTCGAGTGGTGTCATTATTGGCTGATTCTGAATAAACCAATCAGAACTCTGAAAGCATTCATACATCTGCAATTCATTGGCGGGGTAAGTTAATGCATTAACAATATTTTGAGCACTAGCCCATAAAAATGTTCGGGGAAAAAACTCTTGTCACATTCTTCAAAATTCAAGTTAAAAGTCATCAATTATGCAAAAGAACACATGGAAATAGAACTTCAGAGAGACAATTTGATTAGAGACTCAAGCACTAATAGTGATGAAGAAAATGATATGCTCAGAACTGAGAGTGATGAATAATTTCTTAGTATATATCTTAAAAATATTACCTAATTACTAAATATACTTTGAATATTTAAAAAAATATCAAATGTGTTCTGTTTTATGTTTAAAATATTGATTTCTTAATTTTGGGTTCGAAAAAGTAAGGTTCGTCTTATACATGGGGAGTCTTATACAGGGGGGGGGGGAATTGAGAAGGTCTTGAGCAGGATAAAATTGAATTTCATATTGAAAAGAATAACATGTAAGAAAGTTTTAAAGCGAATAAAAGTTGAGCAGCTCTCAGATGTAAACTGTAGACTAAAATACAGAAATATTATTGAAAAGAAAATGAAAGAGTTTGAGAACAGGAATCAAACCTTGGAGATTCAGTGGCAAACTCTGAAGGAAACATTGATTGATTCTGCCAGAGAGGCATGTAGTGAGGTTGTGTGCAAAGATAAAAAAATCAGAACTCCCTGGTGGACACAGGAAGTTAAAGAGGCAGTGAAGGAAAAGAAGAAAGCATATCAAAAGTTCCTGGCAAATAAGTCAGCTTTTACTCTTACAGAATACAGAGACAAATGTAAGAAAGCTAAACAGTGTGTAAAACTAGCTAAACAAAAGTCATGGGAGGACTTTGGCAAGAATATAGAAAATAAATATCAAGAAGGTGGCAAAATATTCTGGAGGTTGTTGAAGAAGCTTAGGAATGGAGGAAAGAGTGCTGTAAAAGGAATTAGAGATGATAAAGGTGAAATGAAAACAGGAGAAAAAGATATCCTTGAAGTATGGAGTAATTACTTTGAAAAACTGCTAAATGAAACAAGCAGTGATGACAGCACAGTGATAAAAAACACTGACCAGGCATGCAGTCAGGAATACATATCCATACTTGAAGTAGAAAAAGCCATCAAAGGCTTGAAATGTGGAAAGGCAGCAGGAGTAGATGATATTCGACCAGAAATGCTGAAGTATGGTGGTATAAGAGTCTTACAGTGGCTGCACTGCATAGTTCAGAAAGCCTGGACAGAGGGACGAATTCCCGATGATTGGAGTAGAGCTCTCATAGTACCCATACATAAAAAGGGAAATAAAACTGAATGTGAGAATTACAGAGGTATTTCCCTACTGAGTGTTCCTGGCAAGATCTATGCAAGTATACTTGAGAAACGGTTGAGAAGAATTGTGGAAGAAAAGCTTGGTGAAGAACAAGCTGGATTCAGGCCAAATAGAGGCTGTCAGGATCAGATCTTCACTTTACGACAAATAGTCGAGAAAGCATGGGAATATAACAAAGATCTGTATTTAAGTTTTGTCGATTTGGAAAAGGCATATGACAAGGTGCCAAGAGAGAAGCTATTCAATATGCTGCAGTTATATGGTGTCAATGGGGCATTATATCAAGCAATACTTAGTCTTTATTTGAGTTGTGAGTCAGCAGTTAGAATTGAAGGAAGTACAGGAAGATGGTTTAATGTTAAATCTGGTGTGAGACAAGGATGTACATTATCCCCTCTGTTATTCATTATCTATATGGATCACATTATGAAGGAATGTGGTATTAAACCTGATATCAAAATTGGAGATGTTAATGTCAGCCCTTTGCTTTATGCGGATGATGTTATACTTCTAAATAAATCCGCTACAAGTCTGCAAGATTCTCTGACTAAATTGAATAGCTGTTGTAATAGATATGGTATGAAGGTCAGCAATAAAAAGACAAAGACAATGAAAATAGGCAGAATCATGGAAAATGTCAACTGTGTTGTGAATGGAGAACCTGTGGAACAAGTAAAACATTTCAGCTACTTAGGCACAATTTTTACTGAAGATGGTAAACTAAATATAGAAATAGACAACAGAATCAGCAAAGCTGGTATCGTGGGAAGTCAATTGAATAAATTCATATGGAATAAGAAAGAAATTAGTCGGAACACTAAATTAGCTGTATACAAGACTGTGTTCAAACCAATTTTAACTTATGGATCTGAGAGCTGGGTCAGAAGTAAAACACTTGACCAAAGACTAGAGACCGCAGATATGAGAGTCCTGAGAAAGATTAGAGGCGTGAACAGATGGCATCAATGGCAATATCATATTAAAAATGAGGATATTAGGAAAGAAGTTGACATTGTCAGCATCCAGGAATGCGTTAGCAGAGCTAATCTCAGATGGTATGGTCACTTAAATAGAATGGGAGAGGAAAGATTAGCAAAAGAAGTGTTCTCTGCCAGGTTGGCAGGAAAACGACCCAGAGGAAGACCAAGATATAGATGGATTGATACGGTACAAAGTGCCTTAGACGATAGAAATATAAGATCTGATAATGTTGGAGTCTTGACAAGTAACAGACTGATTTGGAGGAAAATTGTAGATAGGAAGTTAGTAATGATGTAATTTTTTCATGTAGTACTGTCATATCCTGTACACCCCTTGAGGGTACATGGCAGGAATTTGATGATGATGATGATGTTTTCTAGAGCAGGGTTTTCAGACTGCATAAAAATAAAATAATAGGATCCATAGCCCAGCAAGTGCCAGTGTATTACAGATTTTATGAATTTTCATGGATGAGAGTTATATATATATATAAAAAAAAAAAAAAAACCACTGATTTTTATTATTATCATTATTGTTTCGGACAACTCCAAGGAGTCAACAGACTCATTGAGGGAGGCCTTAACATCATGTCAAGAACAACTATTCGACATTGACACAGTATCTATCATACCTTGCCTTGAACTCATTCACAGTCGTAGCACCCACAACAGATTCTGGAAGCTTATTCCACTCATTCACCACTCTTCAAGTAAAAAACCTAGCTCTAACTCCCTTGTCAACCACGCCCTTGCCCAGCTTCCATGCATGGCCCCTAGTCCTCCCACCACCAGTCATATTTTCAAAAATATCTTCTGGATCAATCTTATAGAAACCCTTCAGTAATTTGAATGTCTCAATCATATCACCCCTCCTTCACCTATCATTTTTTATATATTGTCTTTAAATATCGTCTAAATATTTTTAATATTTAGACAATATCTAAATATATTTTTAAATATTGTCTTCTTCGTTACCTTCTAATATAATCTGATCATATGTATACATCATGTTATAATAAAAAAATTCATCTTGTTAACTAGATGCCATTGTTTTTTATATTTTTATTAGTTTATCAGACTCATTTTAGTGAAGATGGGAAAGGTGAACTCAAGTATCTGATGTGGGACATGCCATACTTCTTTTTTTTTTTTTTTACCTTTGATACTACTAAGCCTACAACATCTGTTAAAGCAGGTATCTCAGTTGTCCTGTTAGACTGTACATACCTAATCCACTAAGATGCATCAAATGCCAGTAATATGGACATGCCCAAACTGCCTGTTGTGAATCTGCCACTTGTGTCCTTAGTATTAGTAAATGATAAACCAATCTTGCTCCGTCCAGAAAGCTAATCGTATAAATTTTCAGGGAGATCATCCAGTGTACTCATGTGAATGTCAGAAGTAGAAATATGAGAAAGAAATACAAAAATAAAAACAGAAGAAAACATTTCATATCAGGATGAAAAAAGGAAACAAAAATTAGCCACCACCACACCTACTCTGGGATCCTCTTATGCTGGGAAGGTAAAAATTAAGAAGATATCAACAGCAACTGAAACTCTTATGTCTATTCCACCATTTGATAATTTCACCATACCAAAACTTTATAATTGTGAGTGTTTCTCTGTTGAGCACATTAATCCCACAATGTATGATCCCAATCTGAAAATAGTTCCTTTCAATAAGAACCAACTTGTATGTAAAAAAAAAAAAAAAAAAAAAAAAAAAAAAAAATTACTTCAAGTTATCGTCTGAAGACAAACCGCCAAGACACTTCCATAGAAAAAATGGATACTTCAGTATCCATTGAAAGCAACTTGAACTTGCCTAGTGATCCTGACACACATCTGAAGATGTATTGGATATTTTTCTAGAGGAAGAGATGGACACTGGTCGTCCATACTTCCTCTAGAAAAATATCCAATACATATCCAATATCAAATATCCAATAAAAAAATCTAATGAGAAATACAAATTGATAAGGACAAGTCCACAATCTCCTGGAAACCATCTACAAAGCCTAAATAATAGGTAAATTAAAGATATCAAGAAATGATACTCCTGGTTTAATCCTTTATCCAAGTGTAAGTTAACAAAGTTTGCACCTGAAGTAATTTCAGGACTGGGCAACTTCACATATATCTTATGGAAGTTATCATTTTCCTCTTATCAGCAGTATGTCTTCAAAGGAACCATGTCCTCCTACACAGATGCCCACGTGGAAAATGGATCAGGCTAGTGCATTCCAGGCTGACTGGAATACGTTTTTTCATCTTGCAAAATTTTATCCTGAAGCAATCAGCCAAACATCTATTAATGAAGCAGTGAAGCATGTCAGAGATTATCGTCCATTCAGCCACCTCAGTAATTCAAAAAAAAAAAAAAAAATCACACCGATTTCCACTCTGTCCAAAGCCATGGTGGAACCAAGAGTGCCAAGTAGCCAAAAAAAGATCAAGATAGATATCTACAATATGCTCTATCTTGTAGGTAGATATCCTATCACAACAAACTTAATAGCTTTTAAACATGCTCAGACAAAAACACATTATGTGAGACATCACAGTCAAAAACAATCCTGCATTAAATATAAATTAAAGATATCAAGAAATTATATACTTGGTTTAATCTTTTATGCAAGTGCGAGCAAACAAAGTTTATGCCTGAAGTGTTTTCAGGACTGGGGCAACTCGTATATAGAAGTTGATGACTTCACACCACTTGCCTTTGTATCCCATAATGCAAAGCACATATCCTTACAGGTAGGTATAATGCTATGCATTATGGGAAGGGTCACTACCAGACCTTGCCTTTACTAAGGCAAGTGACTTCACATCACTTGCCTTAGTAAAGTGCAAGTGATGTGGAGTCATCAGCTTCTATATACGAGTTGCCCCAGTCCTGAAAATACTTCAGGTGCATACTTTGTTTGCTTACACTTGGATAAAGGATTAAACCAAGTATATAATTTCTTGTTAGCTTTAATTTATATTGTAGTATAACCAAGTGGATAAACTTCCAACAACTATCTCTAATCCAGAATATCTTAATAATAAGGTGTGACACATTTTTGGCTACTTGTATAAGAAATTCTGACTTTGGCACTTCAACTTTAGTATCACTTTTGGGTCTGGCTCCCACTGATGAGACCTCAATAAAGGTCGAATTTTCCGTTGATCTTTTCAACTAAATTCCAGACCGTCTGTTTGAATTGGAATAATGTTACCTGGAATTTGGATATGTGGTTAAAATTCAAACAAGCAGAATATGATGGAATGGGGAAAGAAACAGGCTTTCCTCAAAAGGAAAACGTTTAAAGATCTGTATAAAGAGAGAAGTTGGTTTGTAACAAACCAACATGATGGTATAGAATGTAGCAACATCATTAGAAACATTAACATAGAGATAGAACTGGAAAGGCAAAAACAAGTAGAAGAAAGAAATTTTAAGATAAGAGTACAACAGCACTTAGCAGATAGCCTTTCAGCTGCATTCTTCAATAGACAATTTACAAAATTTCGCAAAGAGAGGACTATCACTGAAATCTGTGTTAATGGAGAAGACATGTCTACCACTAAAGACATCCTTGACTCCTTTCATAAACACTACAAAAATCTGTTTGAAGATAATAGTACTGTTGGAAATTATAACTCTTGCAACATTAATGGCTTTCCTGTTCATATCCAAGATGGGCTTGACATCCCCATTGCAGCATCTAAAGTTACCACAGCCTATAAAGAATGCCAGACAAGAAAATCCCCAGGGCCTGATGGTCTGGGGATAGAACTTTATTGTGAGGCCTGGGATTTTATTCTTCCCATTCTAGTTACACTATTTAATTCCTTTCTCACATCAGGACACATACCAAGTGAATTTGTAGCAAGCCATACTGTCCTTATTCCTAAACCTAATAGCGTTCACACCTTAATCAGCAGCTGGAGAACTATTTCTCTATCTAATACTGACTACAAGATATTTTTCCACATTATCATTACCAGGTCGAGCAGTAGAATTTAATATATTTCTGCTACGTGATCTAATCCGCTTAGTTAACATGAAAAAGCAGTCGATGGCAGTGCTATCAGTAGACCTTACTCAAGTATTCAATAATGTTCAGCATCCCTTTCTATTCCACATCCTCCAGCAAATTTGTGTAAGTAAAAAAATGCTATTTGTTATTAAAGGAGCCTATGTTAATTCAACCACCTGCCTCCAAGTTAATGGGTTCCTGTCAGACCCAGTAAAAATTCAAAAAGGAGTCAAGTAAGGTGCCCTCTCAGTCCACTGCTCTTTGCATTGGTCCTTGAACCTTTCTTACAACAAGTCAACAAATACACATGCTGTGCGAGGAATAACAGTTCCTTCAACTAAACAGGAAAATAAGGTATTAGTATATGCTGATGATGTAGTGGGAACTTTGAAGGATAATGATTCCATATATATATATTTTGGAAAAATTCAGCAAAAGCAGCAGATTAATTATTAATGCAAACAAGAAAAAATTAAAAGTTTATGGAAAGTGGGATCTTGGAGACATTCCTTTTGGACTAACCCCAAAAAGAGAACCCATCATTATACTTGGAATTCCATTCTCCACTTACCCAATATTACCAGCCCAAGAACTTATATACAAGAACTTGGAAATGTTAGAAGACTGGAAAATAGGGCTGCTCTCCTTTTCTTCTAAAGTCATAGTACTCAAAACCATAATCTTTCCTGCTCAATTGTACATAATAAATATTACAGACATCACAAAAGCTGAAGAAAAGCAATTATATAGTAAACCTCTGCAATTTTTTTGGTCTCGCCGATACCAAGAAGTTAAAAAGAAATTTCTTCAACTATCAACAAAGCATGGAGGATTTGTACTTCCAGTCTTAAAATTCTGCTATTTAAGCAATACAGCTTCAAAAATCCATAAAATATTGCAAACTAATCATACATGTCCAGACCTTCTCTGGTACTACTTGGGTTTTCATCTTCCCCCTGTTTGGAGTTAATGATTATAAAGGTTCAAAAGCTGAGATTGTTCCTGAATGCTACAACACTGTGTTCAACTCTAAGACTGCTAAAATACTCCGGAATTGACATTCTTTCCATTAAAAAAATTCGAGTTTCATATCCGGCTTTAAAATAATGAGGGATTTATTATCCCCTTAACTTAATTTACGCCGCCGGAAAAATAGCCTCTTGGCTCTTTATCATAGTAATAATAATATATGGGTACACCGGTGTGGCAA
The DNA here is from genome assembly GCF_054136105.1 of Typopeltis vanoorti. NCBI lineage: Eukaryota > Metazoa > Arthropoda > Arachnida > Uropygi > Thelyphonidae > Typopeltis > Typopeltis vanoorti. The sequence continues at coordinate 51,843,703 of NC_143565.1, forward strand.
TTCGTTAGTAGGGGTATATGTAAGTTCGGTTCACTTAAACCTTGGTATTCCAAGTCTACCTACTCACTAATGAGACCTCAATAAAGGTCGAAACCGGTCTGGGTAGTGACTCTCTTCATAATGTAAAACAGTAATACATCTCCTAGGAGCTGCATTTTACATTATGAGAAAATATTAAGGATAGTGATGGATCTTGCTCCACCTTTGCTCCGAATTTCCCTAGTGTTGTTATTACCCAGGTGTTGTCTTACACTTGGACTCGCCGATAGTTCTTCGGCATGAAATTCTTAGATTTCGATCTCCAAGTTTCTTATCCGGCTTTAAAATAATGAGGGATTTATCCCCTTAACTTAAGACCTCTTTAATCTTAGTGTGTGTGTGTTTGGGGGGGGGGGGGGAAGTATCTTTGTGTTTTTATTAAGAACTTTATAACCAGCCATGTCTTCCAAGACCAACTGGTAAGCATGTTACTTTGGTCATATCATCAAGAAGAGGGGGGGGGGGGGTTCCTCAAGGCTGTGAACCTCTTAGCTGTTAATGTAAACTCAGTTACTGAACAGCTTCCTCCTACAGAAGTTAGTTTTCTCCATGTCAGTGATTTCACAATTTACTACCACCCTTGCCATATGTGAATCATTGAAAGACAATATCAGCAAGCAATTGATCATGTTTCATCATGGGTTTAGGTTATCTGCCAGAAAAACTCATCTCTGTACACTTCTGCCAGAAATGTACTCTCCACCTATATCCTGATTTCAGAATGGGACAAACTGTTATCCCCATAGTTGAAGAATCCAAATTTGACTTATTTTTGATAGAAATGTGTAAAGAAAACTTTCTTTACACATCTTTGGGATGAGTGCAAAAAAGCCATTGAACATCCTCCACACTCGATTCTCTACAGAATGGGGTGCTGTTTGATGTTCCTTGCTATGCATTTATTGTGCACTTGTATGTTCAAAGCGTAACTATGGGTCCTTGGTTTACAGTTCTGCAAGAGAGAGAGCACGCTCTGGAGGTTAAACCTGATCCATCATCAGGGAATCCAGTTAGCTACTGGTGTTTTTTGTACATCATCCATTCACTGCTTTTTTAAATCAAAGGAATCCTTTTATCACTTATTGAAAACATTTGTCCCTTATGCTCTAAAAATAAAGTCCCTTTCAGATCATCCTACATGGACTAGTCTTTTCTCTATGTGGCAAGCATGGCAGGCTTACACACAGGATTGCAATAACTATACAGAAGATTTGCATGCCATTCATTTCACACTTGCACATATCAAAGACAACTCCTACCAGAAATGTATAATTTATACAGACTCTTTGAGTTCTTTACATGCTGTCTCCTTTCGGTGTATAATCCACATCCAGTGCTTCGACTCTTGTACAAAATAAAGACCTTTAATTTCAATCTTCGGTTGTGTTGGATTCCCAGCCACATTGGAATTATCGGAAATGGTATTGCAGCTGCAGCTGCTACATCAGCTGATACTTTTTCGCCATGTTGTATGATGGTTCCTTATACTGACTACACACAAGTTATAAAATTAATGTTAATTGCCTATTGGCAATACTCCTGGCAGAAAGCACTAACTAACAAACTGCACGAGATTAAGCACCAGCAGTCTAGTCAATGTAGGTGGCTGTATAGGTCATAGTCATCTCAGACATTCTTATTTTAATGAGGGCTGATGATCCACCTATGCATGGTAAATGCAACAGCATCTTACCTTTTGTCATATTTGGTGGAGTGCAAGCTTTTCCCGAGAGGCTAATGACATATTTTTACTTATCTGACTGAGTCCTGTACACTTGGACAGATTGTATGATGTTTTTAAATTTTTACAAAACATTTATTTATTCAAAGACATTTGATTATGGATTTGTTCATATGTTGATACCAAACTTTGTACATATATTTTATTTACTCATTTATCTTCTTATAACTTGGTACATTTTTATTTTTTATTCACTAATTTATGTATATTATTTTATTTTTTATTCACTAATTTATGTCCTTGTAACTATTTAATTATTTCCCTATCAACATCCTGTGTAGTGCTGTTAGCTATGTCCTGGTGCAGTATGATATTTGCTGTCCTTGCACCATAAAATCCCAAATCAATGAATTAACCTCTTCTTTGTTTCTTTTCTTCTTGATCATGCTAAATGGTCAAGAAGAAAATGGTCACGCATAGTCCTTAAATACTTTAAGGACTATGCGTGAATCCTTCCTATTTTAATATTTTTTTTTAAACTTGGGTAGTGGAAGTCTGTTTTCTCTCCCACATATTTGACTTACTGTGTAGGCTTGTATTCTAAGATGTCTGGTCAGCATGGAAGGATGGATTGACTAAATATATCCCTACTGCTGTTAAAGAAATGGAGATGGCCAGAATTGAAGGTCATAGCAGTCATGGTTAAAATGGGCACTTTATCTCAAATGATAAAATGTAATGGGAGGTGAGATGGGTCGTACTTTCTAGGTAATGCATCTGTAAAGAACATCATGATAAGAAACTGAACATTTGTACTTGGACTCATGTGACAAGGTGCCCAGGGGAATTTTAAAAGCTTTTTAAAACACTACAATTGTGTGGAGTGAATTGAACATTACACAGAGCAGTACACAGTCTATATTTAAGTGGTAAGTCAGCAGCTAGAATTGCAGCAAACATAGGAAGATAGTTTGATGTGAAAATCAGGCACAGTTTTTTTTTTCATGATGTGATTCATATAGATGATGAATAAGAGTGGAGATATTGTGAATCACATTATAAAATAAAGTGGCATTAAGGCTGATATCAGAATTTAAGATCTTTGCTTTATGCAGATGATGTTGTACTCCCAAATACCTCCAGTGCAAGTCTGCAGAATACTCTAACTAAATTGAATAACAGCTGTAAATTTGGCATGAAAATCAGCAATAAAAAGACAAAACTGTAAAAATAGGAAGGAACACAGAAATGTTTAGCTGTTTAGGTACAGTTTTTAGTGAAGATGACAGGTTAAATCAGGAAATAGATAACAGAATAAGCAAAGCTGGCATGGTGGATATCCAGCTAAATAAATTTATGTGGAATAAGAGAAATTGCCCTAAACACTAAACTAGTAGTATAGAAGACAGTTTTCAAACAAGTTTAAATTATGGATCAGAGCACTTGGTCAGAAATAAAGTGCTTGAACAAAGATTAGTGACCATGGGTATGACAGTTCTGAGAAAAATAAGGGAGTAAACAGATGGCATTGATGACAGAATCATTAAAAACGAATATATTAGAAAGGAACTTGACATGGTAAGCATTCAAGAATGTGTGAGCAGGATGTTTGGGAGAGGAAAGTTTAGTAAAACAGATGCTAGATGCTACGAAGGCAGGAAAAAAGACCCAGAGGAAAACCTAAGTGGATTGATTCATTCAGAAGTGTTGGATATGACAGATCATTTTGGAGTGGTGAAAAGAAATAGAATAATTTGGAGGAAAATGTTGATAGGAGATTAGTCATAATGTAAACTTAATCATGTAGTGCCGTGATAGTAGCTTCAACACCTATTGACAGTACATCTTATGAAATTAATGATGAACAAAATTCGAGGTGTTAATCTCAGCTCATTGCATTATGCAGATGATGTTATATTTTTAAATAAATCCAATACAAGTCTGCAGGATTGACTAACTAAATGAAATAATTGTTTTAATAAATTTTGTGTGAAAATCAGCAGGAAAATGACAGACAGTGAAAACAGGTAGAAACATTGAGAACATCAAATGCATCCTGAATGAAAAACCTATAGAACAAGCAAAATATTTCTGCTATTTAGGAAGAATTTTTAGTGAAGATTTCCAATTAAATATGGAAATATACAACAGAGTTAATTAATCTGGTATGGTAAGAAATCAGCTGAATAAATTTGTATGGGATAAAAAAGATTTTAGTCAAGACACTAAGTTTGCTGTATACAAGACAGTGCTCAAAATTTTTAACTTACAGATGCGTTAGAAATGAAACACTTGATCAAAGATTGGAGACCACAGATATGAGAGTTCCGAAAAAGATTTATGGAGTGAACAGATTGCATTAATGTTAGTATCATATTAAAATTGAGGATATCAGGAAAGAACTTTGCCGGCAAAGGTTGGTCGATTGGTAGAGCCTCTGCTACTAATAGCTCAGTTAGGTAAGTTTGAGCGCGGTTAGTAGTTGGAAGGGGGCCAATCGTTCGATGCTGTCGGCACACTCTCCCTCGATGAGTCTTTGGACTCCCTGGAGGTGTCAAAATAATAATAATAATAATAACAACAATAACTTGCCTTATATTCAGGAATATGTTAGCACAGCTGATCTCCAATGGTATGGTCACTTTAAGTTTTGTAGACCTGCAAAAGACATATGACAAGCTGCCAAGAGAAAAGCTATTCAAAATGCTCAGTTATATGGTGTCAATTAGACATTATGTCAAGCAATACTTAGTCTATATTTGAGTTGATGAGTTGAAAATCAGCAGTTAGAATTGAACAAAGTACAGGAAGATGGTTTGATGTTAAATCTGGTGTCAGACAAGGATGTACATTATCCCCTCTGTTATTCATTATCTGTTGGGATCACATTATGAAGGAAAGCAGTATTAAACCTGATATCAAAATTGGAGATGTTAATCTCATCTCTTTACTTAATGCAGATGATGTTATACTTTTAAATAAATCCAATACAAGTCTGCAGGATTCCCTGACTAAATTGAATAACTGTTGTAATAGGTTTGGTATGAAAATCAGCAATAACAATACAAAGACAATGAAAATAGGCATCGTCATCAGCTAACACTTTTTATTCCCTCTTAGGGAATAGGCAAGGCCGTTTTAGCCCTATCTAACTTTTGGAGAGTGAGTGGGCATTTCAATCTCCACTGGTAACAAGAGATAGCTAGCTCAAGGTCATCACTAATTTAAGTGGCACGCATGAAGAGAGAGCTAACAAGTGGCACAATTTCATGGTCCCTGAGACAATATTTTTAATGTCTGAAATAGTGTGGCCTCTACGTTCAATTTTCTTGAGTTTACAGAATGAAAATCCTGAGTTTCTGGGGAAAAAAACCCACTTGCCTATGCTAGAGATCGACTAACTCAGGAATCGGCTGAAAAAAGACTTGCAAAAAAAAAAATCAAACTCGCGATGCTCTTTTTTTGAGCAGTATAGCACTGAGTAGTGCAAACACCACTTCCACTAACATACGCAGACTCTTTGTCAAATGCTTTTGTGTTTAAAAGAAAAAAAAGCCAGCATATGCCTTACCCTCATTCATTTCTCTTGTTACTCTATTAGAAAAGGTTACCAGATTACTAAAAGAAGAGTGCCCTTTAACAAATCCTTACTGGCCTGCATACATAATATTGCCCTCATCTATTTTGTATTTCTTAACTACAGAAGAAATACAAACAGGCATATAGTTTAATGCCTCTTTTTTACTGCCACCTTATGCACCAGTACTATCTTACTCTCCTTCTATTCTCCAAGAACCTGGTTTCAATTTTTAATTAAAAAAAAAAATAGTACTATACCAAAAAATAATTATATAATTTCAAGTAAGATTCCATTTTTCTAGGTAGTAATAAACTAAATGCAGTATAATTTAGTTATCCATTTTTAACACAGGTACTGTCATAGGACAAAAAGAGCAGTGACAATTATTACTGATTACCAATCATGAAACTCATCAAAAGTGACAAGTTTGGAGTACTTGTCCATCACACAACTGGAGTAGCCCGTTGTGTGATGAGAGGCTGATTTGAAAATATCATTTAAATACATATATCATTTGAAAACCAGACAGAAATCATTAAACATCAGGGCTAATGTGTATAATGGATTACTTTACAGTATAGTTTCTATGGTCAAATGAAAATGTACTTTTGTAAAGGTTCTATTTCATATTTCTTTGGAAAAGTTATTACATGAAATCTTAAAATCCTTGAATTTGCCACACTGTTAGATGGGTTAGAAATCAAATGTGAAAAGATGTAGATATAGAATAGAATTTTGGAGGGGGGGGAATTCGAGATTTGGGTGATAGGCCTATGTCTTTTGCTCAGATTTTTCAAATTCATTGTCTTGTAAAAATCCATTCATATTAACATGGACTTTGTGTAGTGGCAATGTTTTTTTTTAGAATTTTTATTTTCTATTTAAAGCAACCTAAGAAAATGCATACACACAAATAAAAAAAAAAAAAAAAAGAACAAAAACTGCAGCGAGATGAGACCTATGCTATTCATATACTTAAATATGGCATTTAATAATATATTCTCCCATGTCATTGAGAGAGCAAAGTTCCTTTAGGATACTGTCAGAAGAATACTTTGGACACATTGAAAGGATGAAAGGAGGACTTCTCAGGACAGTCAGAAGGTAAAGTTCCTGGAAAAAGAGGAAGGTGGTAGACTGTCAATGAGATGGGTGGATGGGACCACATAGTGAGCACCAGTGTGACACATCACCCGGCATCTGTTGATGTCCAATGAATGAATGGATGGATGGATTGGCCATATTAGCAGATTAACAGATGGAAAAAAAAAAAAAAAATTCAAAAATAACTCAAATATACCAAGAAAAGGAAAGATCACCAAAGAACAAAATGGATCTAGAAAGATTCTGGCATTTCCTGTGTATTATTTCTAAGAGAAATGTGTACAAAATTCCATGAAAATCTACTACAATACAATCACAGCAATACTTAGTATGAGAGTAAATTTAAGGACTGTAAATTTTAATCAATCTTCCTAATCATAACCTTATAGATGGTGCACATTCACCCACATAACCTTTTGTTCTAAGAGTTCATTATAAATTATAATTAGGAGTATAGTACTCCAGGATCTTAGCTTAATATAACAAACACTACACTTCTTAAACACTACACATGTTAAATTATTGATAATTTTACCACTATTGCTGTATTGAAAGATATGAATTTGTTCTCTGATGATGATATAAAATATAATATATAACTTTGATGTGTGTTTTTTTCCCACTAGAGATATAGAATAGAATAGAATTTGAGGTGAGGCTAGTAGAATAATGGTTGATCTAATCATTTTCACTTTAGTATACTGTTTGTACTGTAATGTAACTTTGTACTCTTTCTCTCTCCCTCCCTCCCTCCAGATGATGACCTTAATATGAATGTAGAAACATCAGGAAATAAAAATTAAAACTAATTATTCTTAATATTAGTAGTCTCCATAATTTATCAAAATGAATTTCATTATACTAAGCTTGTAGCTACAACAGGAATAGTTTGTAATATTAAATAGTTTGCTGTAGTTGAATCCTTCTATATTAGCATTGTAGCTAAAAGAGTTGTGTTGGGACTGTTTGAGACTTTTTGGTTTCTAAAACTTCCTTGCTGACAAGTAAGTTTTAATGATGTTTGCTATAGCAAGAGTAAAGTATATTAAAGATATCTTCCTGTCATATCCCAAAAACAGGGTATTATATTTTAACTCATTGTCTGAATGCCGTGTTCAAAAATCTAAGCGGGAGGGGTAAGTTTAGTTTTTTAACTTTCCTAGTCTGCTTTTTATACTTATTGAGAACATCGCATAGCATATTATGCAATTTAATTCAGATTCAGCCATTTAATCCCTGCGATTTGCCTTTCCTTGTTTTCAACCAGCACCTTCAGTGCAATTGCATTTGCTCTTGAATTTGGGTGTTTGAATCATGTTAAGAACACTAAGAATGTTTTGCAATGATTTTCAACTCAAGTTGAATCAGCTAGCACATGCAGAGGTGATGGGGATTCACCCCAACCACACACACACACACACACACACACACACACACACACACACAGAAGAGACAAATCAGCCAGAGAGCATTTAGTTAAATTGACATTTTCAACAGCTTTAGTGACTTCAGTTGTAATTTCCAACCAACCAGTCTTATTAATTGGTTCATTTGTAATCTAACAGTAATAGTATTATTGAAACTGCAGTTCACAGCTGAAAGGAGAAATGCCAATTCTTTTATGACTTTGAATATAATGGTCACTACCAACAATATCAACTATGTTGTTGTTTTTTTCTTCCACTTGTATTCTCAGCATGTGAACAGGCAGCTAGTAATGACAATTCCTGGTCCAAAAATTCAATATATTTTTAACAATACAAAATTTAGTGAATTACTGAATATTAACATTTCATTTTTGATTCACTCTCCTGTACTATTTTCATAATGCACACTTTGCATACATTTTCTGAGGATCACAGGAAACTAAAACCTACGTGTTTTCTTATGAAAATTCTGTTTTATGTGGTGAAATTAATAATTGTCATCCATAACTTCTTCCTGTTCCATCATATTTTGAGTCATTCCGAAGGTTAATATAATCAGAGAAAAAACATTTGACCTGTGTTGTCTTGTGATAAAGAACACCTAAAAATAGAAACGTTGTGACTGATCAGATAAACCTCTGCTGCTTTAACTTAAACTATTTTTATCTGAAACTGCCTTTAAGATAAACAGAAAACAGACCTAAAAGTTATGTTTAAAAAAAATAAACTAAAATTTTTATTTTTGCTGATACATAAGTAAGCAAAATACAAATTAGATTAATCTGTCTCTTAGATTTGTAATTATTGTCTAGGTTTTATTAAGCATTTTAGAAAAATATGCAGTTTGATTATGATTTAGTTAATTTATTCAATTTAAATTGCATTTGTTTCTTTTCAACTTTTTTGTAAAATTTTTTTTTATTTTATTAGGGTGGCTCTAAATTAATAGAAGAAAAGCCAGAATTGTCTCCAATAATCGAGCCCCGATTGGAGGAACTTTCTCAACAGTTTGAAGCATTAGAACAAACAACTTCACAGAAAGGTGAGAACTTGTTTGATGCTAACAGACAAGCACTGTATGACCAGACTTGTGATGATATTGATGAGTGGATCACTGATCTAGAAAACCAAGTTCTGACAGCAGAAACAGGTCAAGATTTAACAAGTGTAAATATGATTCTGCAGAAACAACAGGTATGATGATATTTCATTGTCATCTAATGTTTAATATAAAATTATTTAATAGTTTGCCTATGCATATTATATATGTGTGTGTGTGTGCAGTTGTTTTTTTTTTTTTTTAATGATTTAAAGCATACTAAAAAGTTTTCAACTTCATAAAGCAACTGCTTTATTATAATTATTAGTATTACTGCATCTATCTGCTAGATGTTTTTAGTTTGCACCTATTAACAGTGGTACCCAACTAAAACATATTTCATTATATTTAGATAATGCAATCTTTTGCTGCTTGTCATCTGAAATAATTCTTCTGTTTTCTCTACCTGTCTTTTGAGCAGCCTTGTAATCTTACTTTTCTGTATAAATCTGAATATTATTTGGAAAACTAAGTTACATATCAGATGTTGTAATACTCCAGTTATCGATGAGTGGATCACTGATCTAGTAAACCAAGTTCAAACCTTTGACTCTCTTGTTCAATGGTTTGTTTTCCATGACTTATATTGTAAACTATTTTTTATTGTATCATTGTACTTCTTTGCATTTTGTGTTACTGGTAACCAAAAGCTACCAGTTATGAGGGTGATAAAAGTTGCTGGCTGTATTATGTTATATATTATTCATTACAACATATATGAGGCCTATTCAGTATATTCTGGGACATAATTTATTTAAAATATATACAAACGTTTATGAGCTATGGGAACATATCCCCTTAAAAATGTTCTCCTCCTGCTTTAATACAGTGTTCTTCCCAGCATCCCCCCCCCCTTCAGAAGTGTCTCTGGAAGAACTATTCTAAGGGAATGACTGAGTGGATTTATCCATTCTATTTAATTTCATTTATGCCTTTGAAGCCTTCATCCATTTAGTATAAAATTTAAGCTTAGGGAATAAAAAGTCACACAAGACCAAATCTGGTGAATAGGGTGTGGTTGTGGTACAACTGACATTCTTTTTAAGCTAGAAACTAGCAGTCTTAACACAAACCTTGCAGTAATCTTCCTGATTTCCAAATCTTCCATCAGAATTTGGTGGGAGGATACTACTGAGATTTCTATTTCACAGACTAATTCTCAAACAGTAATTTGTTGATGATGTACAACAAATGTACATCATCACATTGATGTACAACTTTTTACAAATGTAAGCCACCAAATGTTGAGTGGGATTGGGGTGTTGCTGGTTGTATAGTGTGAGCGTCATCTTCAATAAGTTCAACCATCTTTAAACCTTTTCAGCACCACTTGAATGTCTTTAAGCAGTTTAAGGCATTACCTCCAAAAGCTGTTTTATGCATTTGATAAGTGTCTGTGGCTATTTTGCCAAAGTTAATGCAAACCTTGATGCACATATATTGCTCATTAATACATGACATGTGGAACTCAATAAAAAAGAAAAAAAAAAAAAAAGTCATGTTCGTTAATCAAAGCATTTCAAGTGACTGAGGTGAGTTTATTTCAGGCTTGTTTGGCATGTTAGGATGTGTCTGTATGTGATGGTTGTTGGAAAGGTTTGGTAAAAAATAAGTTAAAAATTTTTTGGAAAAAATCACCTTTATTTCTCAACATAGTCTCCATTGAGGTCTACACATTGGTACAGTGAGTTTCCAATTTTTTCATCCCATCTAAAAAGTACGATTTGTCATATTGTGCAAAATAGTCATTGACAACCTTGATGACATCCTCGTTCGAAGAAACGTTTTTCCCACTGAACCAAATTTTTAAGTTTGGGAACAAGAAGTCACACTGGGCCAAGTCCGGAGAATACGGTGGATGTGGAGCCAATTCAAACCTCAATTCATGCAGTATGGCTGATTTGTGGGACGGTACATTGTCTAGATGAAAGAACACTTTTTTTTGTGCCCAACCTTGGCCATTTTTTCTTCAGTTCTTCTTTTAAATGGTCCAACAATGACGCATAATAGACTTATATTATTGCCTTACCTTTTTCCAAATAGTCTATCATGATAATTCCTTGGGAATCCGAAAAAATAGTGGTGGCCAACACCTTCCCAGCTGACAAAACAGTCTTTGTTTTTTTTGATGCTCTTTCACCAGGCATTGTCCACTGTTTTGACTGCTGTTTGGACTCAGGTGTGTAGTGGTGAATCCAAGTTTCATCTACAGTCACGAATCGACACAAAAAATCCTGTGAATTGCAATTAAACATCATCAAACACTGCATTGAAATGTCTTTTCACATGAATTTTTGATTGACAGTTAACAATTGCGGCACCCATCACACAAACTGCTTTTCATGTGCAATTTTTCGTGCAGAATATTATTCACCCTTTCAGTTGAGATGCCCACAATCTCAGCAATCTCACGCACTTTCACTTGGCAGTCTTCCATAATGATACCATGGATTCTGTCAATCATTTGCTTCATAGTGACCCCATTTGGACGTCTGAAGCGTGCTTCATCTTCGATGGACTTATGACCACGTTTAAACTCATTTATCCAATAATAAATAATCTTTAATGCTGGTGCAGAGTCCCCATGAACTGCATCTAACTTGGCCTTGATCTGCACGGTCATCCACCACTTCAAATAAAATGTGTTTTCACTGCATGAAACTCGTTTTTCCTCCATTTTCATGAAATATGTGAACACGGTCATTTTAAATGTTTGCCAAACGAGAACTATGCATTGCACGTGGCTAAAATTTTGCCATAGGTCATGAAGAAGATGATACATGCCGACACTGGTATGAATGAATGAACTGTGTTGCTGTCTATTGGAAATTTACCAAACTTTTCAAACAACACTCATACATATTTACAGTGTGCTAGCATGCCGAGTTTCTCCCTAATAATAATTGTACTGGAACTTTATGAACAGACCTCATATTATTATTATTATTATTATTAGACCTCCAGGGAGTCAAGTACTCATTGAGGGAGGCCATATGTCATACCTTCTCTTAAATTCATTGACGCTAGATGCACTCACTACTTCAACAGGCAGACTGTTGAAGTAGTGAGAGAGAAAAATCTAGCTCTCATCCCTTTCCTAACCACACACCAACTTAAATGAATGCCTTATTGTCCTCTCCCCACCTTCTATATAGTGAAAAATTTTATCAATCAATATTCTGTAATGCCCTGTCAAAAGTTTATACACATCTGTCATGTTGCCCCTCTTTCTCTTGTCTACTGGTGTCTGCCGTCCACATATGCTCAGTCTACTGTTGTAGTCTACATTTGATAATCCCTATATATAGCTCTTTTTTGCAGCCTTTCCACAGCTTCTTTATTGCTTTGGAACCCAGGAAACCAGATCTGCTTACAGTTGTCCAGGTACAGTCATATCAAGGCCTTGTAGTGAGGCAAAATTACTTCAATATCCTTACATGTTAATGTTCATTTGAACATTAAACAATGTTTAATTAATGTTTGTTTAATGAAATGGCACATCCATTTCACTTCCATCCTATTTATTCTCAAAATTCTATGGACATATTCAGATACTGCATCACTGAAACATATTTTCAAAGCTTTCCATGCATTGCTGATATCCTTCCCATTTAGTAACAGAACAATACTATCTTTGGTTAATGGAACCAAAGATAGTATCGAACATTTTCTGCATGTAACCTGTCCTGATTTTAACATCCATATAGTTGGTGTGCTTTGTAAGTTAGTATAGAATGATCACTGCCATGAAATGGTGGCAAAATAGTCAAATCCTTAAGACCCTCTGATACTATGATCAAATCTTACACTCTTTGTCCTTGAGTTGCTTTTTTCACATACTGCTTGAGAATGTTGTCTTGCAGTGGTTCAATAAATTCTTCATTCTTGTCATAAGTTTTCTCTGCTACCCAATCAACATTCAGATAATTTAAGTCACCCATAACAATTATTCCTTTAGTACCCATCAGAATAATTTAGTGATGCATTTCCTAATCCCCAGCAAATGAACCACCAGATCTATAGTGATACCCAACCATATATTTCTTCTTCTTAGCCTCCACTTCACAGGAGATAGCCTCAAACTTATTGCTACATAGGGCATTATGACCATTATTGTTTTCAAGTTTCTGTTTTAATTGTACTCAAGTCATCCAATATTAGTATTACTCTCCCTCCTCTCCTGTCTCTTACATCATTCCTAAAAATACTATACCCTTTACAATCAACTCCAGTTACTACATCCGACTCTGAGAGCCAGGTTTCACTAATGCAAACAATTTTAGGCCACAAGTTATTTGCCAAAGCATTTAACTCAACTTTGTTTCTAATGCTCTTTGCATTTGTATATAAACATAACAAGTTACCTCCTAACTTTTTCTTATACTTTTTTATATTGCTGTCTGCTTAGCTCAGTTGGGCAACTTTCTCTTTGCCCTCCCACTCAAAATGCCTGAATCCAAAGCATTGTCGATCTCTTGAGCAGATTCAAAACCTTGCTCACTGACATTTGTGTCACTATTACATCTGCACTTTTTAGCTAATTACATACACATCCCCTGCTTCCTTCCAAGATGATCTGGTTTCCATGACTTTCTGCATTAGGTCTCATTCCAATAAATAATTTCTCTAGTCACCTGATGCCAAATCCATTCAAGTGTAGGCCATCTCTCTCTCTCTTATGCAAGTCATTTATACCATCAAACTCACTCCATACATCCAAAAACTCACACCCATTTTTTCTACATAGCCTGTGCATTGAATCATTTGCTATCAAAACAAACCTTCTTAACTCATTACTATCTTGTCACAGTAATAAACTAACCATTTTTACTTTTTCACTCATTCCATCAAGCCTTTCATACTATATATTTATCACTACTTTAATCATAGTTCTGACAAGCAGTACCATCTCTTTTTCTTTTCTTTTTGTCTATTGCTTTTGTTGATATCCTTTATTTTAGCACCTCAGACTCTTGATATAGTGACTGCATCAAGTGTAAATTTAATCATTGAATCGCCATACTATGTAATCTCTTTTCTTATAATTTTAATGACTTACCTTGTTAATCTTGTTATTCAGTTCCTGTTATTGTTCTCCTTATTTTCTTTTCCTGTCTTATTTCTATAAACTTTTTCTCTGCTTTCTCCAACTCCATGGTTGGTTTCAAATAATTCCTTTTAATCTTGAAATTTCACATGCTAATTTTTCTTCATTTATGTCATCGATATGAAGCTTCCCATTTATGGGTTCTTCATTATCCTTATCCTTTTGATGCTGCTCTATTGTTCTGCCATCCTGGAGTCTATTGCATCTGCTGCACCTGTAACTTACCGTAAATTGGTGAAACAGGATGGACAATCCCTATACACAAGAAAGAACACATTAGACGCATTAAATATAACCATTATGGTGAAGCAGGCCTCTCAGACCACGCACTCAACACCTTACACCAAATCAACTGGAAAAGCACCTGCTTTTTACACTGCACAAAAACCTGGTAAGAAAGGAAATTTAAGGAAGCCTGCGAAATCCTGATAAACCACCCAAATATCAACAAAGATGGCATGAAAATTCCAAGGATCTGGATGGCACACATTCATCCTACCTAATATATAAGATCCAGCATAAGTCAGGACTCTAGCCAATCTTCAGCTAGTATTAGAAACCATTCCATACCAACTGGCTGGAATGTACATGATGTTAATATATGTAAATAGATACTTGTTGTTGTGCCCAATGTATTTCTACAACCAACAGATAACACTAATAATAGGACTCGAGCGTTGATGTATTTTTTTTTTCCCACCAGAGGTCAGTCCAACAATTGTTGTAGCAGTTGGTCAGTGTCTTTAACAAACCAGTTTGATTGTAGTGTAGCTTGTTTTCTGTGTATAGTTGTATGCTCCAGAAGATGACCTTGACATAAAGCTCGAAACATTGAATGTAGATTTTAGTTATATTAAATTAAAGCTTTTATTCAAATACGGTAGTTGTCTCCATAATTTTCAAAAATGTATATGCTAGGTTTTTGGAAAGAAGGTGCAGGAGCATAGTTGAGTCAAAGTTCCAGGAAGAACAATGTGACTTTCGTCCTGGTAGAAGAACAACTGACCAAATCTTCACTTTTTAGGCAGGTCTTTGAGAAATCTTGGGAATATGCCAAGAATGTCTACACATGTTTTGTGGAGTTGGAGAAGGCATATGACCAGGTTCCTCGGTATAAGCTTTGGCAAGTAGTACAGGAGTGTGGAGTGGATGGCCAACTATTAATTGCCATCAAGTCCCTATATGAATGCCCGGAGTTTTGTGTCAGGGTAAACAGCTTTTCTCAAGGCATCGCATCTGTGCTGTTTCTAGATATATAGAACCTTATTAGATTCCATTCCTTGTTAGATTCCTTGATTTTCTCAGTTATTTGTCTTAAAAAAAAAAAAAAAAAACTAATCCTAACATATATCCTATTCTTCTGAATACAACAACCTACTCCCCTCCAAGTTTCTCTCCCACAACTGTTCCTGTTCTCATGTTCAGTTTATGTCACCTTTCATAGATAGGTACATAAAAGTTTGACTCCAATCTTTCTACCTGAGGTACTGATTTTGTATCCACGATTGCATTCTGCTTGAGATTTTATACCAGTATTCTGTGATTTCTTTTCTTCTTTAACAATCTTTAAAATTAACTACTCTGTACATCTAGCATAACTTGACACTCTTATTTGTAGTTTTTGCATTACCTTGCAAGTTATTATATCAAGGAATCAGATGGTAAACATCTCTAATTCCTTTATTCTTTGCTTCCTTTCTAACATCTGAATAGCCATGTAACAAAAGATTAAAATAAATAAATAAATAAATCAGTAACATTTTTACATTTAAACCAAAATTTTGCCACCTTCTTGATATTTATATTCTTCCTGTGATGTTTAATTTTACATATAGCTTTCTTGCATTTTTCTCTCTATCCTCAAAGAGCATAGGCAAACTTGCATGCCAGGAACTTGCAATAACTTTTCTTCATAGCATGGACTGCACTTATTCCTTGAGATCCACTGCAAAGTTCTGATTTTTGTATATTTGCAGATGGATTCCTGGTTAAATCCTTGTTTACTTTCAATTTTACATCTTCAAGATTGGTTCTTCTTTTCAGTTTCTTTCATTTCTTTTCTCCAGTAACATTTCTTTGTATAATTTAAAAAACTAATTATATATAACGCTTGTTAGAATGTTTTAATAACATAAAACTTTTACCCAAGTAAGGATATCACCAGTATGAATTCCAAATTAAACAAGGCATAAATAACATAACAGACTGAACAATGAGAACTTGTTAACCTCACATGAATAAGATAGAGTAGAATGGTCCAAACTGCTCTTAAGTTCTAACAATATTTTTATATATGTTGTTGTTATTGGCCTTCCATCAGGAGACTTGTGTCTATCTTGAGTTGCAACTCCACAAAATAACAAAATTCGTATTTATACCATAGGAAAAAAAATAAATGAAAAAGTTAATTATTGAGGACTATTTAAAAAATAACAGTCCTAAGCATCATATCTATTCAGATTGGGGCAAAGGAGCAAGGTTTTACATCTTTTTTTTTTTTTTTTTTTATCCACTACGTCCTATGTTTGGAGGAGATGGCATGTTCACCAAGTCCAGATTGTTCTATCTTATGGAATCTAATATAGTGTAGATGTTCTTCATCATGAACATCCACAGATCTGTTGATTTGGCTCAAGTATGATAAACTACGACTGCAAGACATTTGATAGATACCATTGTAGGCTAAAGGAGGAAGTTGTCCTGTGGAGCTTAAAAAGAAGGCAAAATGCCACTCTGAGACAAATGGAATTAAATGATTATTTGGGAGAATGTTGATGGAGAAACTGTTAATAACAAGGTGTTAATGACCTTGTTTAGAAAAGACCCAGTGTAGCTGTTAGACAAGACGATGGTTTTGAAAATTGTATTTCTTGTGTTAGTAATACCTCATTAGAGCACAGAAAAAGTGAGTTTGATGAATAAGAGATCTAATGGCATTAAATTTTTGACAAGGATGATGTGTGACCAGGATGTGAAACTAGATGTGAAATCCAGTGTCAATTTTTCTTTTTTCCTAAAAACAGAAAACTTAAAGCAGCCATCTGATTGACAAATTGTAAGTAGGTTTAGGAAGGAAATGCATTTTCAATTTTGGGATTAAATCATATGCATGGATTGATCACCATTGATCTTTGTGAGAAAGTCTTGGTATTCAGACAAAACAAGTCTTAATTTTAATGTTGAGGCCAAAAAATACCTAGCTTTAATAAATAGAAATATCCAGTCAACTCATGATGAATTAATCACAATATAATTTATCTCCAGAGTTGTGCAATGTTCTAAAGTTATATCTACAGCATCTTCTAAAAGATAATTTTTTTACGACTATACATATTTTCTATTGTTAGAGACCGTGATAAAATTGTTATTGATATAATAATTAATATTTTTGGACAATCTCTCTCTACAGAAGAAATAAATGCCTGATCCAAATGTCCTGATTTTGTCATTTTGCCTAAAATGGTTCATTGATTTATTGATTTTATTTATTGAATTTTCCCTCCTTACAATAAATAAGCATCTATGTAATATTCCTTTAGACAGCTGTCTTCATTTCAAAGTGGCAGGTACAGATTCTCTATTTCAAAACCCCCACCTAATTTATCTGAAACTTAGACATAAGCATTGCTGTCCATTGAAATATTACAGTTAATTTGAGAACTTTCCTGCATATATTGTTTATCTCTTAAATTTCGTCATCCACTCTGGCTACTTCATTTCTCAGAATTTTACAAGAAAATAAAAGGGACTAGCATAGCTAGACAAGCTTTTAAAGATGTTATGTGTGTAAGCAAGAAGAGTAATGGGAGATGTAATTTTTGATTGGCAACCTTCTCCTAAAGGTTGCCAATCATAGTGAGGAAGCAAAGTATATGAAGTCACCTGATAAAATGCTTAAGTAGTCATCATGATGGAATTTTGTACTGTATATAAACTTAATATTCTAATTTTTGTGTTTGCACTGAACTTTCACCATCTGATAGCTGATGTGGTTAGCCTTATTTGTAGTCTACAGAATTTGTTTGTATTTTATTTATTTATTTATTTATTTATTTTTTTTTTTGTCATGGATATTTGGGGATGTCTTTAGATGGTAAATAGACATTGTTTTACCCTTCATTTGGAAAGACCTGGTTTGAATCCCATCCAGGGCACAAGGAACCTTTATATGCTCTTCAACTGATGATGAACGAGCCAATCTTAAACAGATATACAAACATACTAATCTTTAGAAATATTAATATTAAGATTCATGACAAGGAGATAGTGCTTTTAAAAATTAATTTGTGAAATCTATCTTTTATGTCCGCCAACGGAATATATTGAAACATAAAATTTTTATATAGATGATAGAAACCCAAATGGGAATAAAGGCACAACAGGTTACAGAATTACAGAGTCAAGCAGAACATTTGGAAAAGATGGATCCTGATAAGACAGAAGAAATCAAGTCAAAAAAATCATGTGTTGAAGAAAGGTTTGTTGTTGTTTTTTATTTTTTTTCCTTTAGTGGAAAGTGATTTATAACAAGATACATAAATATTGAAGTCATGTAGTTGAAAGTTTTTCACTTGGTTATATTATAAATTAAAGAAACCAACAAATTATATACTTGGTTTAATTAAAAGTTCCTCTAGTCGGCGATTTGACTTGAACTTGAAGTCTATCTTCGGGCGGTTTAGTGCTGAGGATTGCAAACACCACTTCCACTGAGCTACACAGGCTCTTTAAACCAAGTATATAATTTCTTGGTATCTTTAATTTATTAAAGTCATGTATCAAAAGATAAATCAGTAAAATTTTCATTGTAATAGCTAATTTTCTAACAGCATTATTAAAAGAGCAATCAATATCTGATTCTAAAAGCACAATACAGAATTGAATAAGACCACAAAATATACAAGCAAGGTTTGATGTTCTGGTTAGAGGGGTTGTGGTTTTGTTATTGCTTTCAGCAAAGGTGATTTTATTCCAAATCGCTGATTCTTTGTAGCCAAACTTCTTTCAGTCAGAAAAAATCTGTAGCACATATACTGATCGCCAAAATAGTTAACTTCTAAAATATCTCTTTACGCTTATATACATTTTACTGAATGGAGGGTGTTGATCACATGGTTTGATAGTCATTTTTCTATCTTCTTCGTTATCCAGTTTCCATCCACTTCTGAATATAGGCACCCCCCCCCCCCTTAACGTTCCAATTCCTTCTGTCTTTAGCTAATGTCCATCATCTCATATGAAATCTGTGTAGATCCCTCAATTTTGTTCTTTGGCAACTTTTCCTTTTTCACTTTGTATCCACTCATTCATTAGTGGCGTTCACTTTCATCTGTCAGTCTGCTAATATGGCCTGCCAATCTCTATTTACATGCTTCACAGTATTTCATAATATCCACTACTCCAGTCACCCCCTAATTCTATTATTTGTAATTCTGTCCTTCCTTGTTATCTGGAGCATTCATCTCTCCAAGGCCCATGTGTCACTTCATAGGTAAACACTGGAATAATGCATATATTAAATAGCATTTATAAGCATACAGTAAATCTGAAAAGAGATAATCTTTATACAGCCAAAATGCTTTGTTTTTGTGTGATTCTTCTGTTTGTTTATTTCTTTATCTTGGATTCTTTGTAATATATTTTGTTATATTACACCCGCTGAGAGATAATTGCTTAATGCAGCATGTGGTGGAGGGGACTAGGGATGGGAGAGTATTGAACCTGATCAGAAGAGCTATCCATAACCTAGGTGACAACATTGTCTCTAGATGGTGAAAGTGACCATGTGGTCTTGACTTGGGAAATTGTAAAACATGAGGAATATTCTATCAAGAAGGGGTATTTGTGACATGCTTAGGAAGAAGCTTAAATCTGTAATATGGCATAATACACTGCATGGTGAGGATGTTAGTAGTGCATGGGATGTAGTTATGGGTCATCTAGACAAAGCAGTATTAAATTTTATACCTAGGGTAAGGAGGGTTAATCGGGTAGGATTTAGATGGATGAGTAATCTCATTAAGCACAAGCTGCAGAAGAAGAAAATGCTGTGGAGAGTATATAAAAAGAAAGGTGACTAGCATGCCAAAATCAAATTATGAGAAGAATCTACACCAAGCAGGCCAAAGGAAATCTCAAAGAGTTCTTTTGTTGTATGGCAAGTAAGAGGAAGAATGAATATGGAAGATTAATCTTAATGAGTTATGATGGTCATCAGGAGACAGAAGTGGATAAAATAGTTGAGTTACTGTAACAACTGACCACTTTGTTGAGTGAGTTGAGATACCACTTTGCAGGCATATATCTTCCTAGTGAGGGTACTGCTTTAACCTATGTGACAGACACTAATGCAAGAACAGAGGTGGAAGAATTGGAGGTTCTTAGGATATTGCAGAATCTCAATGTAAATACAGCTGTGGAATTAGATGGGATATCAGCTAGGGTTCGGCAAAAATGCACAAGGGAACTGGCAATATCTTTGACTAGACAGTTTGTCTTGGCTCTGGTAGATTTTCAAGGGAGTGCAAAGGTGGCAAAATAATTCCTTTGCATAAGGAAGGTTCTAAGACTAAAGTAGCAAATTATAGATAAATCAGTATCTCAGGTGTGGTGGCCTGGTTGCTTAGGTAGATTGCTGTAAAGGTACTAGAAAAATTGGTAAAAAAGAGAATTCAAGAATGGGTAGTTAAAAATATGATACTGGATGAGAGTCAACATGGCTTGGTGAAGCTAATTTTTTATAATAGAGTATGATCCCGCAGAAAGTTCTACTAAGGTAGAAGTGGAAGAATTTTTTGAGGCTCTAGAGAAAGCTACTGACACAATGAAAAAGGAAAAGTTGGTCCTTGTTAGGGATCTAAATAGCAGAGTAGGAAGTGATTGTCAGACATACAAAAATGTTTTGGGAAAATTTGGAGAAAAGAGCAAAGCTAATAATAATGGAAATACCTGTTGGATTTCTGCTAAGGATATGGACTGGTTATTACTAACACCATATTCCAACATAAAAATGTGCACAAATTCACATGAAGAGAAGAGGCAAGGAATAAGAAAAGTCTCGTTGACTATGTTATTGTTGATAGTGATGTTTTCTCCCTGGTGCAACATCAGAGTGTACAGAGGATTTGAAATTGGAAGTGATCACTATTTAGTCTTGAGCAGGATAAAATTGAATTTCATATTGAAAAGAAGAACATGTAAGAAAGTTTTAAAGCGAATAAAAGTTGAGCAGCTCTCAGATGTGAACTGTAGACTAAAATACACAAAGATTATTAAAGGAAAAATGAAAGAGTTTGAGAATAGGAACTAAACCTTGGAGATTCAGTGGCAAGCCTTGGAAAAAACCCTGATTGATTCAGCTAGAGAGGCATGTGGTGAAGTTGTCTGCAAGAATAGAAAAATTAGAACTCAATGGTGGACACAGGAAGTTAAAGAGGCAGTGAAGGAAAAGAAGAAAGCATATCAAAAGTTCCTGGCAAATAAGTCAGCTTGTGCTCTTAGAGAATACAGAGACAAATGTAAGAAAGCTAAACAAAAGTCATGGGAGGACTTTGGCAAGAATATAGAAAATAAATATCAAGAAGGTGGCAAAATATTCTGGAGATTGTTGAAGAAGCTTAGGAATGGAGAAAAAAGTGCTGTAAAAGGAGTTACAGATGATAAAGGTGACATGAAAATGGGAGAAAAAGACATCCTTGAAGTATGGAGTAATTAGTTTGAAAATTTGCTAAATGAAACAAGCAGTGATGACAGGACAGTGATAAAAAACACTGACCAGGCATGCAGTCAGGAATACATATCCATACTTGAAGTAGAAAAAGCCATCAAAGGCTTGAAATGTGGAAAGGCAGCAGGAGTAGATGATATTTGACCAGAAATGCTGACGTATGGTGGTATAAAAGTCTTACAGTGGCTGCACTGCATAGTTCAGAATGCCTGGACAGAGGGACGAATTCCAGACAATTGGAGTAGAGCTCTCATAGTACCCATATATAAAAAGAGAAATAAAACTGAATGTGAGAATTACAGAGGTATATCCCTACTGAGTGTTCCTGGTAAGATATATGCAAGTATACTTGAGAAACGGTTGAGAAGAATAGCTTGGTGAAGAACAAGCTGGATTCAGGTCAAATAGAGGCTGTCAGGATCAGATCTTCACTTTACGACAAATAGTGTACTTTGCACGGTATCAATCCATCTATATCTTGGTCTTCCTCTGGGTCGTTTTCCTGCCAACCTGGCAGAGAACACTTGTTTTGCTAATCTTTCCTCTCCCATTCTATTTAAGTGACCATACCATCTGAGATTAGCTCTGCTAACGCATTCCTGGATGCTGACAATGTCAACTTCTTTCCTAATATCCTCATTTTTAATATGATATTGCCATTGATGCCATCTGTTCACGCCTCTAATCTTTCTCAGGACTCTCATTTCTGCGGTCTCTAGTCTTTGGTCAAGTGTTTTACTTCTGACCCAGCTCTCAGATCCATAAATTAAAATTGGTTTGAACACAGTCTTGTATACAGCTAATTTAGTGTTCCGACTAATTTCTTTCTTATTCCATATGAATTTATTCAATTGACTTCCCACGATACCAGCTTTGCTGATTCTGTTGTCTATTTCTATATTTAGTTTACCATCTTCAGTAAAAATTGTGCCTAAGTAGCTGAAATGTTTTACTTGTTCCACAGGTTCTCCATTCACAACACAGTTGACATTTTCAATGATTCTGCCTATTTTCATTGTCTTTGTCTTTTTATTGTTGACCTTCATACCATATCTATTACAACAGCTATTCAATTTAGTCAGAGAATCGTGCAGACTTGTAGCGGATTTATTTAGAAGTATAACATCATCCGCATAAAGCAAAGACCTGACATTAACATCTCCAGTTTTGATATCAGGTTTAATACCACTTTCCTTCATAATGTGATCCATATAGATAATGAATAATAGAGGGGATAATGTACATCCTTGTCTCACACCAGATTTAACATTAAACCATCTTCCTGTACTTCCTTCAATTCTAACTGCTGACTCACAACTCAAATAAAGACTAAGTATTGCTTGATATAATGCCCCATTGACACCATATAACTGCAGCGTGTTGAATAGCTTCTCTCTTGGCACCTTGTCATATGCCTTTTCCAAATCGACAAAACTTAAATACAGATCTTTGTTATATTCCCATGCTTTCTCGACTATTTGTCGTAAAGTGAAGATCTGATCCTGACAGCCTCTATTTGGCCTGAATCCAGCTTGTTCTTCACGAAGCTTTTCTTCCACAATTCTTCTCAACCGTTTCTCAAGTATACTTGCATAGATCTTGCCAGGAACACTCAGTAGGGAAATACCTCTGTAATTCTCACATTCAGTTTTATTTCCCTTTTTATGTATGGGTACTATGAGAGCTCTACTCCAATCATCGGGAATTCGTCCCTCTGTCCAGGCTTTCTGAACTATGCAGTGCAGCCACTGTAAGACTCTTATACCACCATACTTCAGCATTTCTGGTCGAATATCATCTACTCCTGCTGCCTTTCCACATTTCAAGCCTTTGATGGCTTTTTCTACTTCAAGTATGGATATGTATTCCTGACTGCAGGCCTGGTCAGTGTTTTTTATCACTGTGCTGTCATCACTGCTTGTTTCATTTAGCAGTTTTTCAAAGTAATTACTCCATACTTCAAGGATATCTTTTTCTCCTGTTTTCATTTCACCTTTATCATCTCTAATTCCTTTTACAGCACTCTTTCCTCCATTCCTAAGTTTCTTCAACAACCTCCAGAATATTTTGCCACCTTCTTGATATTTATTTTCTATATTCTTGCCAAAGTCCTCCCATGACTTTTGTTTAGCTAGTTTTACACACTGTTTAGCTTTCCTACATTTGTCTCTGTATTCTGTAAGAGTAAAAGCTGACTTATTTGCCAGGAACTTTTGATATGCTTTCTTCTTTTCCTTCACTGCCTCTTTAACTTCCTGTGTCCACCAGGGAGTTCTGATTTTTTTATCCTTGCACACAACCTCACCACATGCCTCTCTGGCAGAATCAATCAATGTTTCCTTCAGAGTTTGCCACTGAATCTCCAAGGTTTGATTCCTGTTCTCAAACTCTTTCATTTTCTTTTCAATAATATTTCTGTCTTTTAGTCTACAGTTCACATCTGAGAGCTGCTCGACTTTTATTCGCTTTAAAACTTTCTTACATGTTATTCTTTTCAATATGAAATTCAATTTTATCCTGCTCAAGACTAAATAGTGATCACTTCCAATTTCAAATCCTGTCCTGCACCAGGGAGAAAACATCACTATCAACAATAACATAGTCAATGAGACTTTTCTTATTCCTTGCCTCTTCTCTCCATGTGAATTTGTGCACATTTTTATGTTGGAACATGGTGTTAGTAATAACCAGTCCATGTCCTGAGCAGAAATCCAACAGATATTTGCCATTATTATTAGCTTTGCTCTTTTCTCCAAATTTTCCCAAAATATTTTTGTATGTCTCACAATCATTTCCTACTCTACTATTTAGATCCCCAACAAGGACCAACTTTTCCTTTTTCATTGTGTCAGTTGCTTTTTCGAAAGCCTCAAAAAATTCCTCCACTTCTACCTTAGTAGAACCTTCTGTGGGACCATAGGCACAAATAAGTCTCATTGTCCAGTTCCCCATTCTCATATTTGCCCACATTACTCTACTTGAGACTGACTGCCATTCAAGAAGATTAGCCTCGTATTTTGTGTTGAATACTATGTCTACTCCTTCTTTTCCTTGATTGTCATTGCCTGAATATAACATTTTGTATTTATTGCTCAGAAAGATCTCACCAGTTTTGGTCTTTTTTGTTTCAGTCACCCCTATTATGTCGATCTGGTACTTATCTAATTCCTCAGCTAGCTCCATTTCTTTGCCATTCAGGCTTCTTACGTTGATAGTACCGATCTTTAACTCTGGTGATGTTGAGTTGGGGTTTGTTTTCAGATTTGTTCCAGTAGCTGACTTTTTGCTGTTCGCCCTGGTTCCCTGGCGAAAACAACGGGGGCCTTGTTTAACCGGGCGACGCCCCAGCCGGCATGAAATTTTGTCATGTCGTACCATCATTTTTTATTTTGGTTTAACCAATAAGAATACAATTTGGTCGGCTAAATCCCAAATTGCCAGCCCATCCTCGTTCGTTCAGTATCAAAGTAGATACCCAACAGGGTGCACCACGAGAAGGTGAGGATTGGACATTAGATCAGAAGCCCTGGTCGGTTCTCTGCATTCCTTTAAAGGCTATGTGGAGGTCTCCTCTCAGTTATACAGCTTTGACCCTTATAAGGTCATGTAATGTTGGAGTCTTGACAAGTAACAGACTGATTTGGAAGAAAATTGTAGATAGGAAGTTAGTAATGATGTAAATTTTTCATGTAGTACAGGAATTTGATGATGATGATGATGATGAGTAACAGTTGAGTTAGTTGAAGGAAATGGCTACACAATGATGCTGCTGGATTTTGCAAAGCCATTTGACAGAATACCATGTGGAACTCTGTTACACAAATTAGAACAAATGGGGATGGATATGACACCAGTTAAATGGATAAGAGGGTGGTTGCTGGACAGATATCAAAAGATGGTATATGGTGGAGCAGAATAGAGGCAAAACAGGTGTGCCACAAGGTTCAGTGCTGGAACAATTGCTGTTTAATTTGTAAATAAATGATATAGGAAATAATCTGAAAGGAAATTCAGGTGTTTGCTGAAGATGTGAAATTTGGTAGAGTAATAGTTAATCAAGGCTATGTGGAGAGCTTACAGGACGATTTAAACAGGCTGTCAGTATGGGCAGAAGTTAATGGGTGTCAGTTTAATGTTGAGAAATGTAAAGTTATGCATTTTGCGATAAATAGATTTCAAGCTGTGTATCATATTCATGGCACTGTACTCCAGGAAATAGATAAAGCTAGAGCTTTTAGGGGTGGTGGTAGACAGAGTTAAAATTTAGAGGACATATTGTTAAGGTAGCCCATAAGATTACTTAGCTCTTGAAGAGCACATTAATAAGTAGAGATAAGTTGCCATTCCTCTTTATACACACACGGAGAAAGAAATTAGTGCACCAAGAAGGAAGCATAGGATTCAGCTGAAATTTTATTGGTGTAATGATACCGGTGAGTGATGCACATGATGGCAAAAACAGAGCTGAGGGCAATTACAAAGGTATCTGTGGTATGCAATCCGGTCATCATCAATAGCGCATTGCACCGCCTCGTGCAACGTTACATGCTGCAATATGGTCCGGCATGGTGACGAACAGACGCCTGATTTTGTCCTGTGACAGACTGGCCCACACATGTTGGACGCTGTGCTCCAAATCCTGGATGTTGCGGCACGGTGGGAGCTGGCGTTTCAGCTTCTCCCAAACATGCTCGATAGGGGACAAGTCCGGGGAGCGGGCAGGCCATGGAAGTGTCTGTACACAACGTAGGCAGACCTGGGCAACCCGAGCCATGTGCGGGCGGACATTATCCTGCTGGTATAGCGCTCCTGGTATCCCAGCCAGGAATGGGAGAACGTGGGGCCATAGGATGTCGTCCCTTTTGTTTGTTGCTCCCCCCAGACCATAATGCCTGCTGTGTGGGAGGTGTGGCGCTCGATAACAAGGTCAGGATTGTGTCCTTGACCAGGTGCCCTCCACACCCGGACACGATAATCATCTGTCCCCAAGACGAAGCGGCACTCATCGCTGAAGACCACATGGCACCAGTCTGTGGCATTCCACATTGCTCTCGCCTGGCAACACTGCAAACGGAGTCAGCGATGTTGCGGTGTTAATGGGAGTACACATAAGGGGCACTGGGATCGTAGATTCGCCTCTGCGAGGTGTCGGGAAATGGTTTGTGGGCACACAGGAGCTCCTACATCTGCCTGTACAGTGTACTGGGTCACCATGAGATCCCTCCTTGCTTGCCGCATGATCCGACCGGTGCCGCTCTGCCGTTTGGCAGTGCCGGAACATGTCCACAGCTCCCAACACTGTCAGTCCGTATGATCAGAATGGTTCATGTGAACGCCTATACGGCACGCTGACTACCCTCCGGTTTTCAGGCTGATGATCATGCCTCTGTCAAAGTCCGTAAGTTGCTTAAATCAACGTCTCTGGTGTCTACCTGGCATTATTGTCGCTCTGTACTCTATCTTGCGTCGGCCGGTGCTTTTTGCTTTTATTGGCTATCGACTACACGGCGGCTTTATAATGCTACCAGTTCGTGCTTGCGGTGCCACCACAGAGTGTGTGTGGCCATGTGCAATCGCACCAAACTTGGTTCATTTGCATATCACCCTGCACTCTAGCTATTTGCTTAGTTTCGCTGTTGTACCATGTTTTCTTCCAGGTGTGCTAATTTCTTTGTCCATGTGTGTATAAGGCCTTGCTACATCCACATCTGAATTATTGTACTCAAGTCTGCTCCCATGGGTTTCTTGGGAATGAGGAAGTGGTGGAGAGGATTCAGAGGGCAGTGACCTGTTGAATGTTCCCTATGAGAATAGATTGAAGGTGTGTGTGGATTTCAGAAGTTGATTGATAGAAGGAAAAGAGGTAATATGATAAAAACATTTAAACTGCTCAAAGTATTTTATAGGATAGATAACAGGGGAAATGTTTCAGCACTTGGCTGAAGGAACCAGAACAAGGGGTCATCCCTGGAAGTTGAATAGATGTGTGGTCAGTAGGAGTGTGAGGACTAGATTTTTTGCTTGGAGAGCTGATTAGTGGAATGGGTTGCCACAGTCAGTTGTGAGTGCTTTGTTTGTTGCTGGGTTCAAAGAGAGGTATGATAGATTGGGTCTCCCGCGATGAGTCTTCAAATGAAATTATTAGTGACTCCTTGGCAGTACTGTTTATTTTAAGTTTTTTAACTTTTACACATAGTTACATTTAATATTATATAAATAATTTTTTATAGTTTACAAACTTGATGTATGCAGATGAAAATTAGAAATGGTAAAATCTAGTATGACCTTATGAAAATGTGAACCTCCTGATTTTATGTATTCTATTAATATACCATATTCTCCAGGGATTTTATTATTCTTTGCTGACTTAGGGACCTTCCATAATTTTTTATTACTATTCGTGATTCCATTCTGTCACATGCCTTTGCAAATCCCAGCAGTGTCATGGTACAGCCATTTCTTTTATCCAATTCTGCTGTCACATTTATTATAAAATGTGAATAAAATACAAAGACAGAATCTACGCTTTACAAAGCCGTGCTGCTCACTATAAAAAAAAAAATTTATTCCCATCCACCCACTGTTGGATTTTACCTTAAATCAACTTTTCCAATACTTTAATAATCACTCGTGATATATTAATTGGTCTGTAGTTTGCTACTTCTGTTTTGGAGCCATCTTTATGCAATGGAATATCTTACCCCTCTTTCCACTCCCCTTGAACCATGCACTAGAGCTAAGACTGAAGAATTTCATCAGAGGCAATGCAATTTCTCTTGCACGGTTGTGTAGTACATGAGCTGATGCCATCCAGTCTTACTGCTGTGTTCACATTGATATTTTTCAATATACTGAACACCTCCTGTTTTTCTAGTTCAATTTTAATTTGCATCTGTCACATCAGTGACTATGAAATCTCAACCCGGATGATACCTTTGCAAAATGATCACAACGTTCTTTTTTTTAAATTCATTATTGTTTTCTAATACATCCTCAAACAAATATCATCCTCAAACATCCACACACACACCCTTCTACACAGATTTGGTTACGATTAAAAAAAATGTCACAATATGTAGCATGTTGCTGAAATGCAAGTATCTGGGGGCACAGTGTTTTCTATCACCTCATCAGTTAATTAGGGTGACAGCGATAAAGCTACGATTGCTCAACATGAATATGTTAAGGACCAATTGCTGTTCACCTTACAAAAAATACAATTCTCTGAAACAGATTTGCTATGGTACTGAATGAAGGTTCTTGTCATTTTAAGGTTTCTCCATGATCTCCATTGAGAATCAATGGAGATCAGACAGCTGTCAGGCCAGAGAAGCCTTAATCAAAAGAGCTAATAAAAAACAAATATGCAGATGCCTCAACTCCACTTGTGTCTTTAATAGTAGTGCAAGCTGAGGCAACTCCAATGTTTATGAACTTTGTCATAAACATTCCAGTCAGTTTTCAAAACTTTCAAGCTTCTATAAGTCTGTATTTATTTATTTATAATCAAATGATTAGGTGAAGTATTATTACACATTTTTTAATGTGTAATAATACTTCTGCAATTTTAGTGAAATGCTGAATATTTGGCCAAAGCACAATTAAATTTTATAAAGAAATGTTTAGAACAAAAAAAAAAAAAAATACATTCACTTAAAATTTGATAAATTTTTAATGGGTGTATTCCCCCCCCCCCCAAAAAAAAAAACATTTCTTTATAAAATTTAATTCAGTATACTTCAACCAAATATTCAGTGCTTAAGCCAAATCGAACTTCAGCACATCCGATATATATTTATATATAAATAAAATATTTGGCCAAAGCATAAAAAGCAATTCTAAAGCTTTCACTTTGCAACTTGTAATCCAGGAGATACAGAAGTAATCAGTAAAACAAAATGTAGTTAATAGTTTCAATTGTTACTGAGAATATGCATATATTATTATTATCATTATTGTAGGGGCACCTCCATGGAGTCCAAAGACTCATAGAAGGAGATCCAGACTATCCACACAACCTATCATACCTCTCCTTGAAACCATTAAGAAAATGCCATTTATTATGAAAACGCACTCGCAACTAACTCTGGCAACCATTTCTATTCATCACAACTCTTCAAGCAAAAAAATCTAGCCCTCACACTCCTACTAACCACACCTTTATTCAACTTCCAGAGATACCCCCTTGTTCTGGCCCCTCCAGCCAACTGCTGAGACATTTCCCCTCCATCAATCCTATAAAATCCTTGAAGCAATTTAAATGTTTCTATCATATCCCCTCTTTTTCTCCTATCAACCAACTTCTGCAAACCACACACCCTCAGATAGGGAGCTTTCAACAGATCACTCACCATCTTGGTCACTTGCTTCTGAATCTTCTGCAACCATTTCCTCATCCCCAAGAAACCCAAGCAGACCAGACTTGAGCACAGTAATCCATATATGGGCATATCAATTTGTGTAAGAAGAATAACAGTTTCCTTATCTCTACTTGTTCGTGTATTCTTCAACAGCAATGTGTCCTCGAAACTTCAACACTCTCACTACTCCACCCCTTAAAATCCTAGCTTCATCTATATCCTGGAGTACAGTCCCATCAATATGGTGCACAGCTTGTAATTTGTTTATTTCAAAATGCATAACTTTACATTTCTCCACATTAAATTGACACCCATTATCTTTTTCCCATACCGACAGCCTATTTAAATTATCCTGCAAGCTCTTCACATCTACCTAATTTCGCATCATCAGCAAACAACTGAATATTTCTTTTGAGGTTATTTCCTGTATCATTTGTGCACAAATTAAACAGGAATAGTTCCATCACCAAACCTTGCGGCACACCAATAGTAACCTGTTTTCACCTCGACTCTCCTTCGTATACCACTTTTTGATATCTGTCCAGCAGCTACCCTCTTATACACTTAACCAGTGTCATATCCATCGCCATTTGTTCTAGTTTGTATAACAGGGTTCCATGTAGTATTCTGTCAAATGCGTTTGCAAAATTCACAGTATCACTGTGTAGCCATTTCCTTTATTCACCTCAGCTGTTACTCTATAACAGCTTTATAAAAATAGCTATTATAAGAAGTTAGTAAATTACTAAGGCATGACCAAAAATTTACAAAGCCATGTTGCCCCTCATACAGTATCATATCTTTATCCAGTCATTCTTGAATTCTCTGACCAATTTTTCCAGTACTGTTGCCACCATGCCTGAGATATTGACTATTCTATAATTTGCTGCTGCAATCTTAGAATCTTATGAAAGGGAAATATTTTGTCCTCTTTCAACTCCCTTGGAACTCTATCAGACTGAGACTTAAATTAAAGAGCCTAGTCAAAGATATTGCCAGTTCCCTTGCATATTCTTCAAATCAAACTCCAGCGATATATTCCATCTAATTCCATAGCTGTATTTACATTGAGATTCTGCAATATCCTAAGAACCTCCAAGGTTCTTCTGAGGTTACTGCTTTAACATATGTAAAGTGTTACATATGTTAAAGCAGTAACCTCACTAGGATGATATATCCTTGCAAAGTGGTCACTCAGTAACTAGACTATTTTATTTGCTTCTGTCACCTTGTAATCATTATTACTCATTAAGCTTAATTTTCCATAGTTGTTCTTCCTCTTACTTGCCACACAACTAAAGAACTCTGGTATTTCCTTTGGCCTGCCCAGTTAGATTCTTCTCATAATCTGATTTTGCCTTCCTTTGCCATGCTGATCACCTTTCTCTTTATATATTCTCTGCAACATTTTGTTCTGCAGCTATAATATAATATGTGTCTTTATAAATTATTTGAAATAATAATCACGTTTTTTTTTTGTTTGTTTTTTTTGACTTATTGGTAACAAATGATCTAGCCAGATCAACTTTTTAACCTGTTTTCCATATTTTTCTTAAGTTGAATTAAATTATTAGACTTTCTGACATCATGATAGACCATTTCATTCCAAATTGTCTTTAATATATTAGGATATCAGGGTTTAGGAATTTATTAAAGTTGTCTCTAACTTTTTGATCCTGTTTAGTGTGTTTTATTCTAGTTTTTTGATAGTATCATATGCATTGATCGAATTTGCCATCTTTTTAATATGCTCATTTGTTCTATGTCTTAAAGTTTTCCTTAAGAAAGTGTAACATGTAAAGAATTTCTGCAAAACAAAAATAGTCAGCATTTAAACAAAAGTATAGAGAATGTTTTTCACTTCTTCCAGCTTCATTTTGAATTTAGACAATTAGTATTAAAAAAAAAAATTATATGGAGAACAAGAGTATGAAGTTGATATATTATACTTTAGGACTCTTGACTTGCTGTTCGACTTGCATATTAATCATGGTGAAAATGTCTGAAGAGTGAAACCAATTGTTTGCCATTGATGACAAAAGCTTGGGGGTGGGGGGGGTTCTGATACAATATCTGTGGGATGATTTGAATGGTCTGCTGATATGGGCTAATGATAATGAGTGTCAGTTCAATGCTTGCCAAGTGCAGGCATATGCAATTTGGACATTATAGACTGAATATTACATTGATGGAAATAAGTGGTTGATGAGACTGAGGAGTGATGGTCAACAGAGTTGAATTTTAGGGGTCAAAAGTTACTCAAGATGATAGTCATCCCAAATAACAGTTTTTTATTACTTATAATTCTGTAACATCTGTTTATACTGTTCATATAAATGATGACTCATTATGAATGTGCATACTTTTTAAAAGCCTAATGTGTATATCATTGTTTATGCATGTCCACACATATCATACACTCATGCATAAAAAATATATATTCAGGTGTACTGTATTCAGTGTAATAATTTCATATAATTAGATTTCAGAGATTGCAAGCTCCTCTCCTAGAACGTAAAGCTCAGCTGCTGAAGAAAAAAGAAGCTTATCAATTTCAGAGAGATGTTGAAGATGAAAAATTGTGGATTTTGGAAAAAATACCTCTTGCATCTTCTTCTGATTATGGAAATAGTTTGTTTAGTGTCCAAATTCTAAAAAAGAAAAACCAGGTAACTTCTTTACAAAATTGGAAATTGATACTACTTAATTTTTAATTCTAAAGTCATAAATACTTTTAAAGTAAATTTTATTATTATATTTTAACATTTGATTCTGACACTAACAATCTACCGAAAAAGCTACTTTTTTGGTAGATTCAATACTCTTCCCACGGGAAGAGTATTAAATTTACTCATGTACAATATTCCCATGGGAACAATGTTATTATAAAAGAAATTTACTGCAGCAACTATCTACTGTAACAGGCTATTTATGTGGTGCCTGAAATTTTATGGTAGTGAGGGTGGACTGTGATTCGAAATTTTGTTAGCATTTTGCAGTAGCAATTACTAGGAAGTGTGTGGGAGGGTATAACATAACAGCATTGCTACAGAATTAAAATGAATACAGTGGACGAATGCTTGCTAGCCATTATTTTGCAGTCTTGTTACATGTCATCTTGAAGAAATAAAACCTCAACATTTTATTTGAGCAGTTTTTTTGCAGCTGAATTTACTTTTGCAGTGTATTTTGGTGTTCTTCTATTTACTTCTGTTTATAACAACATGATCAGCTATTTTTTTAAAAAAAATTTTTTTTTTTTTTTAAATAAATTCAGTTCTGTCAATCAGGTTTCAGTTCCCCTCAGCTTTTGAGATTGAATATATATAAGAGTCTTTATGGATATAATTTCTGGTATGAGTAGATTTTTTCTAAACTTAAACTGCTTACCATTTGGTTCTTAGATTAATGCAGCTTATTCTTTTTTTTTCAAGAATGAATCCAAGTCTTTTATGTGTTAGGAGCATATTGCAAACGTTGTCACAGAGTTCTACTACACATACTGACTACTGAATTAGAAAACTTTATGTAGATGTAAACGTCATTTACAGCATATATGCAAAATACTTGGTCGTGTGCATCACATTCTAGGCAACTATTTAAGAATGCTGCTGGTCAGTAATTGTCAGTAGTGTTGATCCCAATGGGAAAAACAAAGGATCTTTTGGAGTCTGATAAAGGGCTTATTGTGGGTACTCGTCTGGCTGGAGCCACTATTTTGAAAACAGCAGAGCTGGCTGGTTTCTAAAAAGGTGAGATATCCCAAGCATTTAATCAGTGGAAAAATAGCCCACATTGCTTGTCTAACAAGCATAACTGTGGTTCTAAGAAGTCTGTCAGGAACAAGATTGCTGTCATCTGAGAAAGCTTGTATGGACAAAACCTCCTTGGTTCAGGTAGTGTCCCACTGGGACTGGACACTGGAAAACTGGGGGAAAAAAAAAAGCATGTAGTCCAACAAGTCATGGTACACCTTTTCTGTACTGATGATAGGCAGAGAGTTTGGTGGGAATCCCATGAAGCAATGAACTCAGCTGTCTTGTAAACACAACTTCATGGGTCTTAGTAACAGCTCTTTCATAATTTTTGTAAAAGTTCAGCATAGCTTTTTTTTCCCTATAACTAGCCTTCTTAATTTCATTTTCAAACTTCTATGTTATCTCACCTGATCATAAATTCATCCCAAATTTCCAGAAGACATCACTTTTGTTTTACTGATATTTAAAATTAAGTCCAAAGTTCTAGAGTCATGGTGTGGGGCATATTCTGTTCATACAGAATGGGTCCCCTGATATTGCTGGAAGGTCAGGTATCCTCCAAAGAATATCTGATAATTGTTGTCAATCAAGTCCAGTCATGACAGTTGTTTCATGGACAGCAATGTTATTGTCCATTGCATAATAATTGTTCAGCAGTGGTTCAGTAAGCATGACAGTGACTTCCATTATCTTCCCTGACCATCACAAAGCCCAGATCTGAACCCCATTGAGAATGTCTCGGACATGATAGAAAAACAGATCAGGGAGCAAAGTCCCTGTCCATCAAATCTGAGCCATTTAAAATGTCTGGTTAATGCCTGGTATGGTATTCACCAAACAGTGATTGCATCTATGTCATAGACATAGATACCATCCAGTACTTTGTGGAATCTGTGACAAAATACATATATGCTGTAATTCAGGCTAAAGGAGGTCCAAAATGGTATTAAATAAGTTTCTAATTCAGTGGTTGGTATATGTACATACATACATGTCCTCTGCAAATCATGTAGGACTGTGGAAAACAGAAAAAAAACATTTTTTGTTCACACTCCCCTGTAATTTGCTAAAAGAGGTGGAAATGAAAGTCATAGATATCTGTTTATGTGTAGTTCAGTGCAATAACCAAAATAAACAGTGATGTTGAATTATTTGTAATGTCTCAAGGGAAATGTTTCACTAACAGTATTAAGGCTTCTCTCAAAGGAATCTTAGTAAATAGAGATGTAACTAACATCAAAGTTTATTATGAGTACATTATTTTTAGAAATTATGTTTTCACTTTCTTTTTCTTGAAATCAACAGAATTTTTATATCCATTATGGGATATTGCTTTTGTGGGAGATAAGGAAAAAAAATTTTTTTCAGTCTGAACATTTGCCAGCAAATTATGCTTGCAGTTGGTTTGGCTGGAATTTCTGTTTTGTACTCTCTCTCTAGAAACATTATTTGAGCACTCCATGTAGCCCAAGGATTCACTGAAGGAGTCCCACTTATTTGTGAGATTTTTTTGCTTTGTGCTGTCTCTCCATACTGTTTACTTTATAATCGCAACCATTCATAGTGCCATCAAATAACATAAACCATCTTCATTATTATACTAGACACATGTATCATATAATCATAACTTATTATTATGAATGTTTCGTTTCCTCAATGCAATTAGCTGTTTGTGGAGAATAAAAAGTCGACTCATCTAACAGCTTATAATACTCATGATAATGTTGTATGACAGGGATGATGCTATCAAACTGCTGAAATCTTTAAGTGCATCATTAATATATAAATAATATATATAAAATTGTGGGGGGGGGATTGGAAACAGCTAATTAATGCAGTTCAGGTTTGGAATCTCCCTGATTTTTAACATGGTTAATACATCGTATATATAGCAGGTCTCAAGCCTCAGAACTTAACTGTTCATCTACTTCTGTAAATTAGGTCATAACCAAGTTTTTAATAGCACTCATGACATAATAATGATTATTAGATACACCTACTCACAAGAATAAAGAATAATAATTTTTATTATCACAAATATTTCAGCCAGAACTTAATGGACCATTATTATTTCAGCAGCATACTCACATGGTGAAGTGATTATGCTAATTGCACCAATGATGGCATATTATTTTTGATTCTTGCGAATACGTGCCTAATAATTATGTACACACCCTCTTATTTGTCAGACTAGCCATTCCAGTTAATACGTGATAGTTTACTGCAAGATTTAAGGGTTGTGATGAACCAGACATTCTTGAATATGTAATTATATATGATTCATTGAATAACTTTATGACTGTACCTATTAACATGAATTTTTCAATACCAAATTGAAGGCAAAAGCATATAAGATTATTTTCAAAATAGTAACATAAGATGACATGAATATAGCTCACTCTGGGTAACTTACACAAAAATAAATCATTTATTGATGTGAGCAGAAATTTATCTCAAGAAAGTATTTATTTTCATATAAGTTTTTTATATTTACTTATATATAAGTAAAATACTACTAAACAATTATTATTACGGAAGTCATTCATATTTATGAATCACAAACACGCGTGTTGAAAAGATTATTTTACTGATTAATAATAAAATAATGACTTTACGTTTCGACCCCTGTATTGAGGTCATCTTCAGAAGGATACATGTGTATAAGAACAAGCTACATGCTGTTGCACTCTATACAAGTAAATTACATCTACATTGTTAACTAATCTTTTTTCTTAGCCTGCCCTCTAGTGAAAAAAAAAAAATTAAATTAAATAAAAACTACAATAAACTCTGCTAAAGTCCTCACATACTAGGATTCTTCTGGAATTATACAGTGTATATTGTTATATTACAATTATCTTCTGGATTTGTACAGTACAGGTTGCTATTGAATGTTCAGGAGGAAAAAAACAAACAAAAAAAAAACACTTCAAGTCTTCTTATATTGAGATTTTTCTTCGTGGTTGCTATGAAGGTTGTAGATGGGTCCTCCACATTCTTGGAATTGTTAGACCATCATTCTTATTCAGATTCAGATCATGTTTGAGCATTTCACATGCTTCCTTGAATTTCCACTCGAACCAGGTTTTGGTGCAGTGTAGGGACTTGGTACCTTTCCAGTAAATTCTGTGGTATGTTTGGAGTGCGTAGTCAGAAAGGCCGGTTTTCCAAAATGGAGGTATTTTATGTGACGTTTGTGTTCATCCTTTCTGATTGGGATTGTTTGCCCTGTTTCCCCTATGTATGGTATGTTACATGTGCAATCTATTTTGTAAACCCCTGGGTGGGCTAAATGTGGCAGGGGATCCTTGGAAGAACTGAGTAGGTGTCTTAATTTTGTCAGGGGTTTAAAGGTGGTTTTGATTTTGTATTTCTGTAGTGTTCTGTCTATTTTTTCTGAAATGCCTCTAACATATGGTATAGCAAAAGCATTCTTGAAATCTTTTTTGTTATTAGTGGTATCTTTGTGGAGGATCTTGTGAATGGTTTTTATACTGTATCCATTTTTTATAAAGGTATGTTTGATGGTCTCATATTCATGGTTAAGAGCTTGTTCATTTGAACAAATGGTTTGAGCTCTGTGTTTAAGGGTGCTTATGACTCCTAGTTTTTGTGTTGGGTGGTGATAAGAAGTTTTGTGTATATACTGGCCTGTGTGTATAGGTTTGCGGTAAACTGAGAAGGAGAGACAGCCTGAAGGAAGACGTGGTGGGACAAGTGTGTCTAGGAATGGAAGAGAGTTGTTTTTTTCAATTTCGATGGTGAATTGGATGCGTTTGTTTGTTCAGGTGGATATTTTCGCCATTTGGCCCCTTAGCTGCCAAGCACTAGATACATTCCTTAGCCACCTGAACAAACAACACAAATGCATCCAATTCACCATTGAAATTGAAAAAAACAACTCTCTTCCGTTCCTAGACACACTTTTCACACGTCTTCCTTCAGGCTGTCTCTCCTTCTCAGTTTACTGCAAACCTATACACACACAGGCCAGTACATACACAAAACTTCTTATCACCACCCAACACAAAAACTAGGGCTCATAAATACCCTTAAACACAGGGCTCAAACCACTTGTTCAAATGAACAAGCTCTTTACCATGAATATGAGATCATCAAACCAGCCATTTATAAAAAAAATGGATACAGTATAAAAACCATTCACAAGATCCTCCACAAAGATACCACTAATAACAAAAAAGATTTCAAGAATGCTTTTGCTATACCATATGTTAGAGGCATTTCAGAAAAAATAGACAGAACACTACAGAAATACAAAATCAAAACCACCTTTAAACCCCCGACAAAATTAAGGCACCTACTCAGTTCTTCCAAGGATCCCCTGCCACACTTAGCCCACCCAGGGGTTTACAAAATAGATTGCACATGTAACATACCATACATAGGGGAAACAAGGCAAACCAATCTGCAAGTTAAAAAAAAAAATTTTCTCCTCCCTTGCTAACTATGCTCATACACAACTTTCAATATTGGCCTTTGCTCTCTCTCTCGTCATCACCATCATCAATTTCTGATTATTTACCTCTAAGGGATGTTCAGGTTACTATGACAGCACTACATGATTCAGTTTACATTATTATTATCTCCCATCAATAATTTTTCTCCTAATCAATTAATTACTTCTGAGTACTGTAATATTGTATCTAACGTTTTGTGCTTCTAAGGTACTTCTCACTGATTCAATCCACCTAGACCTTGCTCTTCCTCATAGGTCTTATTCCTGCCATCTTGGCATCAAACACCTGTTTTTCTAACCTTTCTTCACCCATTTTATATAAGTGGCAATACCACCTTAGGTTAGCTCTGCTGACACATTCTTGAATGCTAACAATGTCAAGGTCCTTTTTTTGTTTTTAATATGATTATGTCATTGGTTCACTCCCATAATTTTTCTCAGAACCTGATATCTGTGGTCTCTAGTCTTGGATCAAGTGCTTTATTTCTAACCCAACTCTCAGATCCATAACTTAAAACTGGTTTGAACACTGTCTTGTATACTATTAGTATGGTTTTTTGGGTAATTTCTCTCTTATTACATATAAAGTTATTCAGCTAGCTGCCTGCCATATCAGCTTTGCATATTCCATTGTCTACTTCCGAATTTAACCTGCCATCTTCACTAAAAGCTATGCCTTATAGCTCATGTATTTTACTCGTTCTATAGAATCTTCATTCAGAATTCAGCTAAAGTTTTCTATGCTCCTGCATTTTTCATAATATTTGCCTTTTTATTGCTGATTTTCATGCCAAATTTGTTACAACTGTCATTGAATTTAGTTAGAGAATTCTGGAGACTTGCACTAAATGTATTTAAGAGAACATCATCATCTGCATAAAGCAAAGAGCTAAGTTTGACATCTCCAATTCTAATATCAGGCCAAATGCCACTTTCTTTCATAATGTGAACCATATAGATGTCTAATAAGAATGGAGAAAATATGCATCCTTGTTTTGCCCTGTATTTTACAAGGGTGGTTTGAAAAGTTCTTGGCCTAACAATGAAAAAACGAATTTATAATTTCGAAATTATTTTTTATTTTTCAACATAATCTGCCTTAAGACTAATACATTTATTCCAGCGCTATTATCCCATCCCTGTAGTGGTTCTCTGTAAGATCTGCAAAATACTCCTCTACAGCTGCAATTCCCTCTTGATTTGAAGAAAAACACTGAACAGCGAAAAAGACTTTTAGTTTTGGGAAGAGATAGAAGCCAGAGGGAGCCAAATCTGGGGAATAGGGTGGATGTTCCGACAATTCATAGTGCAGATTCCTTAATTTTCCCATTGCCAAAACACCTTTGTGGGCAGGACATGCATTGTCCTGATGAAAGATGATTTTTTTCTTCTGCAAACTGGGTCTTTTCTCATGAATTTTTTCATCTAGTCTGGTTTAAAGATCGGAATAATATTCCCCAGTTATTGTTTTACCCTTTTCAAAATAATTAATAAACAAAATGCCTTTAGCATCCCAAAACACCGATGTCATGACCTCTCCTTTTGATGGAACTGACTTTATCTTCTTTGGAGCTGAACAGCTGGCTTCTGTCCACTGTTTTGACTGCTGTTTGAATTCTGGTGTGTAATGGTGAATCCAAGTCTCATCCATAGTAATAAATCAACACACAAAATCAATTTTATTCTTGTTAAAACACTCCAAGCACTGTTCAGAGATTTCATGCGAGTGCATTTTTGATCTGCTGTGAGGAAGCGTGGCACCCATCTTGTGCAAAGTTTTTTCATTTGCAATTCTTCATGCAAAATATATCCTATACATTCTTTTGAAATGCCTGTAGTCTCAGCAATTTCACTCACTTTGACTCGTCGGGCATCTGATACTATGTTGTGCACTTGATCAATGGTTTCTGGTGTTGTTACACTTTTTGGACATCCTTCATGTGGGTCATCTTCAAGGCTGTCATTGAAGATGTCTTCAAGGCTGATAAACATGGTACAGCCACGTTTAAACTTCAGACCATTTCTTAATTGTCGAAAACAAAGGAGAAGAGTACCCATAAATGTTTATGAACTTAGAATGAATTTCTTTTGTCTTTAAACCTTCTTTTACAAAGAATTTTATAACTGCACGATACTCAATTTTATCCATTTCAAGGGATATAGACAACACTTTTGTTTCAGACAGCTGTATAAAACTAACTACTTGATAGAATGACTTGCAATTTCACATGGATGCTTATGACATGTACCAACTTAGAAAAAAAAAATCGTGCTGATAGTATTGCCATCTATAGTTAAGGCTGAGAACTTTTCAGACCACCCTCGTACATCTGTTCGTCTTCCTGTATTTCTTTCAATTCTGAATACTGACTTAACAACTTAAATATAGACTATATATTGCTTTGTCTAATATTCCATTCAACACACGTAATCGTAGTATCTTGAAAAGTTTTTCTCTCGGCACCTCATCGTATGCCTTTTCCAGATCCACAAAACTTAACTACAGTTTCTTTTCATATTTCCATGATTTCTCAACTATTTGTCTTAAAATGAAAATCTGATCTTGACAACCTCTATTTGACCTGCACCCTACTGTTTTTATCCAAGTATTTTTTCCATAATCTTTCTCAACCTTTTTTCAAGTATACTTGCATAAATCTTACCTGGAAAACTTAGTAAAGAAATTCTTCCATAATTCTCGCATGCAGCTTTATTTCCTTTTTTTATATAGATGGGTACTACGAGATCTCTACTCCATTCACTGGATATTCAAACTTCTGACCAAGTCCTCTGAATTATGCGGTATAGCCATTGCAGAACTTTTATACCTCCATACTTGAGGATTTCTAGTTTGAATATATCTACTCCAGCTGCATTTTCACATTTCAGGTTTTTGATGTATTTTTCTACCTTTAGTATGGATATGTACTCCTCTTTGCATTCCTATTGAAAATGTTCTAGTATGGTTCTGTCACTGCTTGGTTTGCTTAACTGTGTATATTTCAAATTTCAAAGTAATTATTCCAGACATCTGGGATATCCTTATTTTCGGTTTTCATATCATCTTTATTATCTTTGATTCCTTTTACAGTACTCTTTCCTCAATTTTTAAGTTTCTTCAATAGCCTGCAGAACATTTTGCCAAGTTCTAGATATTTACCTTCTGTATTCTTAATGAAGTTTTCCCATGACTTTTCTTTTAGCTACTTTCTCACATAGCTTAGCTCTCTTATGTGTTTCTCTGTATTCTTTTAGGGCATCTGCCAACTTATTTGCTCAGAACTTTTGGCATGCTTTCTTCTTTAAGTAATGCATCCCCAATAGCATTTTTTATATTTCTATCCTTGCAGACAACTTAGTCATTTGTCTCCCTAGCTGAATCAATATTTTCTTCAAAGTTTACCACTGAGACTTCAAGATATGGTTCTTATTTTCAAACTCTGTTCCATTTTTTCTTCAATGCTGTTTGTATAGTCGAGTCTACAACTTACCTTTAAAAGCTGCTCAGCTTTAATTCTTTTTTAAAATTTTCTTACATACTGTTCTTTTTAATGTGATATCCATTTTCATCCTGCTTAGTAAAGTAGTGTTCACTTCCAATTTCAAATCCTCTGTACACTCTTGTATCCTGAACCAACATGGCGATATCACTATCAACAATGAGATAGTCAATGAGGCTTTTCTCATTTCTTGTCTTCTCTCCATGTGAACTTGTGCATATCTTTATGTTGGAACATGTTGTTAGTAATGACTGTTTTGAGCAGAAATCCAACAAATACCATTATTATTAGTTTTGCTATTTTCTCAAAATTTTCCCAAAATATTCCTATATGCCTGGTGGGATTCATTTCCTACTCCACTGCTTATAAGGACCACTTTTTCCATTTCCTTTATGTCAGCTGCCTATTATAATGACTAAAAAAAAAAAAATTCCTTCACATCTTCCTTAGGAGTACTTTCTGTGGGACAGTAGACACAAATAAGTTTCACTGTTCATTTCCCCATTTTGATGTGTACCAACATCACTCTCTTGAAACTACCTTCCAATCAGGATTTTTATCTTCATGTTTGGTCTTGAATGTTATCTCTACTCCTTCCTTTCCTTGATCATTATTTCCTGATTGTAATATCCTATACTTGTTATTTAGTAAGATCTCACATGTTTTTGTCATCTTTGTCTCACTAATGCTAATTATGTCCATGTAGTACCTTTCTAGTTCTTCTGCCAGTTCGATATCCTTTCTATTAATACTCCTTATATTGATGGTTCCTATCTTCAGTTCTTTTAACTTTGGTTTATTCTTCTTATTCTAGATGTTGAGTTGGAGCTTGTTCCAGTAGCTGACGTTTCACTGTTTGCTCTAGTTCCATGAAAAAAACAGTGGGGGCCTTGTTTAACTGGGTGACTCCCCAGTTGGCATGAAATATCATTGTTGTACCATCATATGTATTTGTGGTTTAAATCAATAAAGAATACAATTTGGTTGTTTAAGTTCCATATTGCTAGCCCGTAAATTGTATTAGCATCTACTGTAAAAAAAATCCCTTAATTCCCTCTTTTCTGCCTATTAGCTACTCTTTGTAACATACCAATACTAGTATTTAATTGTAGATCAACCACTTCTTATAATGCATAGAAGTATTTATTTTTATTTCATGAATAGATAAATTTTTACTATGTCTCTTTCTGAAGACTGGAATAAAAATGCTCCTATACCATGAAAAACATTGCAAACTCAACACACTATGCTGCAGAAGGAAGGAAAAACGAATAGCTTTGTTTATCGCTAAATACAGTACAGAGACATTTACAGTCCATGTACTATATTTAGCAACGATGAGTGCAATTAGTGACAACTAGAATGACGCTCATAATGAAAAATACTCCCTTCCACAAGACTCCTGTTTTGTTGCATGCAGCATGTAACAAAACAGATTTATTATAGTACTAAACAAAGCAGCTAACTAAACATATTTGTCCAAACATATTCTTTCAAATTTCAGTTTGAGAAAATGCATATAAAAGCTCTTTATAATGTAGTCATTGAATACAGAAAGCACACAATTTATCTAAAGCAAAAAGATGAATAACATTGGTGCAAATTATAGGAAATAATATTAAAATTGGCCGAAAATACAATACATTACACAGAGAAAGAGAAAGTTCAATCTCGAATGAAGTACAAAAGGTTAAGCGATCAATGGAAAAGCATGAAATTAAAACAAAACTATAACAGAAATGAATATAATAGATTAACCAGAGAAATTAGAAAACTAGTTAAGCTGGTTAGAAGAAAAATGCAAAATGGCGGAGAAGCTATCAAAAAAAAAAAAAAAAGTAACCTCCATGGATTATATAAACAAACAGACCAAATTAGTAAGATACGGGCAACAAAAATAATGATCAAAACGAAGAGGTACAACTGATTGAAAGTAAAAAAAAAAGACTTAAAAAAGAAGAATACTTTAGAGATTTACATAATAAAAACAGCTCTCAGGATATTACTACTCCAGTCACTGAAATGGAAAAGGAAACAAATATCTATACCAAAGAAATAATAGCACACAGCATAGATAACTTAAAACTAGGAAAAGTCCTGGTATTGATCAAATATACACGGAATTCTTAAAAGCAGGAAAGGAACAACTTTTGGAACTATTAAAAACATTATTTGAAAGGATCTACAAAAATGAAGCACTACCTACTGATTGGACCAAATCAGTTATATAACCCCTATAAAAGGAGTTAAATAGAATGCATTAATTACAGGAGGCATTAGTCTCCTCAATATTCCAAGTAAGGTTTTTACGAAAGTACTCCAAAAACAAATTAAGCCATATATAGAACTAAGACCAGGACGAAGCACAATTGATCAACTATTCACCTTAACACAACTAATAGAAAAGATACTAGAGTACAACCACAGTTGCCATATAACTTTCATAAACTTTTGTCAGGCATTTGATTCAATCTGTAGAAGAGAACTATGGGAAACTAAGAAAAAATTTGGAAATCCCAACAAAACTATAAGAATAATAAAGAATCTATATGAGAAATCTGAAGGTGCAGTACGAGTGGAGGATGCCTTAACCAACTGGTTCCACACAGAGAGTGGAGTAAGACTGGAATGCAATTTGTCACTGGACCTGTTCAATCTTACACTGGAAGAAGCAACTAGTAAAGCCTTAAACAAAGAAGACTCCAGAATCAAAATATATGAGAAAAATATAACAAATTTAAAATTTGCAGATGACATTGCATTACTTGCAAGCATGGAGGAAGATCTACAATGACTTTCTGATAAAATAAAGGAAGAATGTATAAAATTTGG
This sequence comes from Typopeltis vanoorti, assembly GCF_054136105.1. NCBI lineage: Eukaryota > Metazoa > Arthropoda > Arachnida > Uropygi > Thelyphonidae > Typopeltis > Typopeltis vanoorti. The sequence continues at coordinate 51,888,393 of NC_143565.1, forward strand.
ATCAAACCTAAATATAGACAAAACAAAAATTATACAAATAGGAAAAAGAAACACAAATCTGAAAATTAAAATTGATACTAAGAATCTAGAGTAGAAAACTTCACCTACTTCAGAGTAGTAATTGAGTACAATGGTGAAATTACAAAAGATATAAACAGACAAATCAGTCAAGCATCCCAAACTTTTGGACGACTTAATAAATTATGAAGTCAAGAGACATCAAGCAAGTAACAAAAGTAAAAATCTTTGAGACAATGGTCCTTCCAATACTTCTCTATGGAAGTGAATGCTGGAATCTCAAAAAAGGCTGAAGAGAAAAAATTATTAACTACTGAAATGGGTTGGCTAAGATCACTTGGAGTATCTCTGCTGTATGGACTAAGAAACGAAGATATTAGGAAATGACTAAAACAAGAAATAACAATAATAGACAAAATCCAAGAAAGAAGACTGTGATAGTTTGGCCATGGGAACAGATAGATTACCAACTAAAGCTCTGTAATATGGCAAAGGATGGTAAAAGATCCAAAGGGCAGCCCAGAGAATTAGATGGATAGACAAAATAAAAGAGGAAAGTTGTTTGAAAACCAAATCACAATGAGCCACACTAAACTGGATAATTGTTCGGACTCTCCAGGGACACACAAAAGTGGAAATAGTTATGATCATCCGCATAAATGATGGAAGAGAGAAAGAAGAAGAAAAAGATGAATATGAAAAAATATATATAAATTGAAAACAGTTCTACTTCATTTGATATATTCAGTTTCATCAGGACACTTCACAAATGCCAATTTTATAAGTAAAATTATGCCAAACAAGTTGCAACTAACATGCCGTATAAGGATTGTGAAAATGCGACTACCCAACACAGCATACATACACTGAAGCTATTTCCTGCCAGCAGTTTACACATGTGGAGAAACTGTCCAGTCCAAACTTGCTAACAGATCATTAGTTTCTCTGTTAATTCCATCTTATGAATGAAGTATCTGCATCGAAAAGTTTGAATTTAATAAGTTATAATATCGAAATCAGTTTCTTTTTGTTGTTTTACTGATAGTGAATTTAAAAAAAAAAAATAGCAAAAATTTATGCTTTTTAGTAACACAATAGGTACATTCATACTACGATATCTGCCATACTATAATTTTTCTTATGGAATACATTTAAAAATAATAATAATAAAATCTGCTTCACCATGATTTTGATATATTTTGAAATTCGATACAATGAGTAGCGAGAAGTACATCTCATCTCATCTTCCTTTTACCCTCTTTTACCTTGTGGTGTCGAGGGTTTGTTAATCATTCGACCTCAAACCGTTCACAGGATAAGTTGTCGGCACTATGTCCCCCACTGTATCCTATGTCCGTAGTGTTGAGTTCATAAGGCCGGTTTGCCTGCTTTGCGGGATGAAAAACCCCAGGATAAACTGGGGAAAAAACCCTACTGTCCACCCCCAAGACTGGCTAACTTGGCTATGGCTGAGGAAGATCCTTCATCTCCTCACGTCTCCGATGGAATCGAACCTAGGACACTCCTTCCCCAGGCATATGGTTGCAAAGCACATAGCCACTAGACTAATCGTGCAGACACGAGAAGTACATACTTGACATAAACATAAACCCACCAGCGGTATACACATGGAGAAACTGTCATGTGCAAAATGTTAACAGATCATTAGTTTCTCTGTTAATTTCAACTTATGAATGAAGTACAGTAGAATTCGCTTATTGTGATCATGAATAATATTATCAGTCGGCTCTTGTTATCAAAATCAGTCAGTCCCGAAACACACCATTTAAAATGAATTAAAAATAGTCCATCTATTATAATCGAAGCTCTAGTTATTGTTATCATCATCATCATCATCAAATTCCTGCCATGTACCCTCAAGGGGTGTACAGGATATGACAGTACTACATGAAAAAATTACATCATTACTAACTTCCTATCTACAATTTTCCTCCAAATCAGTTTGTTACTTGTCAAGACTCCAACATTATCAGATCTTATATTTCTATCGTCTAAGGCACTTTGTACCGTATCAATCCACCTATATCTTGGTCTTCCTCTGGGTCGTTTTCCTGCCAACCTGACAGAGAACACTTGTTTTGCTAATCTTTCCTCTCCCATTCTATTTAAGTGACCATACCATCTGAGATTAGCTCTGCTAACGCATTCCTGGATGCTGACAATGTCATTCCTAATATCCTCATTTTTAATATGATATTGCCATTGATGCCATCTGTTCACGCCTCTAATCTTTCTCAGGACTCTCATATCTGCGGTCTCTAGTCTTTGGTCAAGTTTTACTTCTGACCCAGCTCTTAGATCCATAAGTTAAAATTGGTTTGAACACAGTCTTGTATACAGCTAATTTAGTGTTCCGACTAATTTCTTTCTTATTCCATATGAATTTATTCAATTGACTTCCCACGATACCAGCTTTGCTGATTCTGTTGTCTATTTCTATATTTAGTTTACCATCTTCAGTAAAAATTGTGCCTAAGTAGCTGAAATGTTTTACTTGTTCCACAGGTTCTCCATTCACAACACAGTTGACATTTTCAATGATTCTGCCTATTTTCATTGTCTTTGTCTTTTTATTGTTGACCTTCATACCATATATATTACAACAGCTATTCAATTTAGTCAGAGAATCGTGCAGACTTGTAGCGGATTTATTTAGAAGTATAACATCATCCGCATAAAGCAAAGACCTGACATTAACATCTCCAGTTTTGATATCAGGTTTAATACCACTTTCCTTCATAATGTGATCCATATAGATAATGAATAATAGAGGGGATAATGTACATCCTTGTCTCACACCAGATTTAACATTAAACCATCTTCCTGTACTTCCTTTAATTCTAACTGCTGACTCACAACTCAAATAAAGACTAAGTATTGCTTGATATAATGCCCCATTGACACCATATAACTGCAGCGTATTGAATAGCTTCTCTCTTGGCACCTTGTCATATGCCTTTTCCAAATCGACAAAACTTAAATACAGATCTTTGTTATATTCCCATGCTTTCTCGACTATTTGTCGTGAAGTGAAGATCTGATCCTGACAGCTTCTATTTGGCCTGAATCCAGCTTGTTCTTCACCAAGCTTTTCTTCCACAATTCTTCTCAACCGTTTCTCAAGTATACTTGCATAGATCTTGTCAGGAACACTCAGTAGGGAAATACCTCTGTAGTTAGTAGGGAACACTCAGTAGGGAAATACCTCTGTAGGGGTGCTTAAGGGTCAAAGCTGTATAACTGAGAGGAGACCTCCACATAGCCTTTAAAGGAATGCGGAGAACCGACCAGGGCTTCTGACCTAATGTCCAATCCTCACCTTCTCGTGGTGCACCCTGCTGGGTATCTACTTTGATACTGAACGAACGAGGATGGGCTGGCAATTTGGGATTTAGCCGACCAAATTGTATTCTTATTGGTTAAACCAAAATAAATAAAAAATGATGGTTATTGTTATCAAAATCCTCAAATGTTTAGCCTTTTGCATCTCAGATTAATCAGGAGAACAATCATCAAAATTTGACTTTTTTTTGTTAATCTTCCTTTAATCTTATTCTTTCACATGTCTTATATCTTCCAGGCAAATGCAGGTGGGCAATCTTAATTTTTTTTAATTTTAATCTTCCATAAATCTTCCAGGCAAATGCAGAGGGATATAAATACAGTCAATTGTGATTTTTTGAGTTTATTTTCATGCTCTCTTTCAGTAAGTGAATTTGACTTTTAAGTGCTTGTTAAAACAGCCCTTAGCATTATGGCAGGAGCAAGTAAAAAATGTAAAGATTTATCTTTTCAAAAAAAGCAAAGAATTTTGGAGTGCTATGATAAGTTGCCCAAAATGAGTCAGTGTAGTGATGCTGTACATTTAAAATTTTCACAACTACTCTTGTGTAAAATCTTAAAAAACAGGTCAAACATTGAAACTTCATCACTTAGTAATGAGAATGGATCAGAAGAGAGCTGATCTGGTAAGGATACTCAAGTTGAATCAGCATTAAAAATTTGATTTAGTAATGTTCGTGAAAAGAATGCTTCAATTAATGGACCTTTGATGCATCAAAAAGCAGAACTTGCAAATTTCAATGGTCAAAAAAAATTTCACCACAACTGATGAATGGTTTAACAGGTGGAAAAAAGTGAGAGGATATTGTGTACAAGCATATTCATGGTGAAGAAAAAAGTGCTGATTTTTTATCAGCTGATGCGTGGATTAAGACCGAGTGGCCAAAAATTATTGCTGAATATTCTTCTGGGGATATTTACAATGCAGACGAAACAGGACTCTATTTTTGTGCAATGCCTGAGCATACTTATTTATTTAAAAATGAAAGTACTAAAGGATTTAAATCTCCAAAAGAGCAAGTGATAGTTATTTGTTGTGCTAATATGAAAGGTGAGCTTCTAATGATCGGAAAAAGTAAAAACCCTCGGTGTTTTAAAGGTGTCAAAAGTTTGCCTGCTAGTGCAAATGCTTGGATGACTAATGACATTTTCAACAATTGATTAGTTAAGTGGGATCTTAAAGCAAAAAATTGTCTTGTTAGTAGACAACTGCACTTACACACACAAATAATTTGTTGTTAAAGAACATCAGAGTAATTTTCTTTCCTTCGAACACTACATCGTTAATTCAACCATGTGACCAAGGCATCATACGAGCTTTTAAAGCTTATTATCGTTGGGAAGTTTGTGCGAGAATTATAGCTGAACTTGATTATTTAAAACAGCAATCCAATCTGATGCAAGTGCAAAAAAGATTTCCCTTCTTGATGCATTGCATTTGGTAGCAATGTCATGGAAGCAAGTCTCAGAGAAGACTATTGAAAACTGCTTCCAAAAAGGTGAATTTTTTAAGACAAACTCTGAAATTCTTTCTTCCAAAGAATTTGAATATCTTACAAGTGAAATTTTTGATGAAACCCCAGACGTTATGTCAAAAGAAGAATTTTAAAATTGGTTGGATATTGATAAGAATGCTGAAGTGGTGGCTACAATGACAGTGTCAGAAATATGTTATGCTGCTTCCAATGAGAACTTTAAATTAATAGAAAAAAGAGAACCTAATACAAGTATAGAAGAACAAATTTTAGAAGCTCCTCCAATCAATGCCCAGATGCAAGAAGCTCTATGAATACTTCATTGCGGCATGCAGCAGAGTGCGACAAGCTTTGAAAGGCATTTAGTATGAGCAATTTATCCATGAACTGCTATATTCAAAGACACAAGACAACACTAGATAAGTTTTTAAAATAAATTTTATGTTGTTGCTTATTAAATAGTTGTTTATAACAATAAATTAAATAATGCTCATAACAATAAATTGAAATAAATGATGCAATTTTTTATATCCTTTGCTTATTGTTATCAGCCAGTTATTGCTATCAAAAAGCGACTGTCTCAAAGTGATCACAAATAAGCGGTGTCTACTGTATCTACATTGAAAAGCTTGAATTTAATCAGATATAATATAGAAATTGGTGTTTTTTTCCTTGTTGCTGTTGCTTGACTGATATGAATTTTTTTTTAAAAAAAAAGTCAGTCAGCAAAAATTCATTCATTACAATAGGTATACTCTTACTATGATATCTGCTGCCTTACTATAACTTTTCTTATGGAATACATTTAAAATAATCAAATCTGCTTCAACATGATTTTCTGTAACACTCAATTTTTTCCACACCTTCAAAAGAAAAATTTTAAACAAGTAGTGACAAGTGCATACTTGTGATAGTAAAGCACTGAACCAACAGGATGTCATGACTCAGTGTATTTTTTCAAGCTTGCCAATTAGTCTGATTTGTTTTTGATTTGTAAGATATGCCATACTAGTAGTAGTACCAAATTGAAAAAAAAAAAAAAAAAAAAAACAATAAAGCATTGTCGTCATTTGTTGTGCAGAAGTCAAGTTGTTGGACAGATAATATACGTATAAGCATATATGTCCTGGCTGTTTTGGGATTTCAGAATATTTGACAATTTGCATTATTAAAAGCAAATTTTAGTGATTCTGCATAATTATTTGAATTAGTGAGTTAATAACCTAGTTATCAGTCATTCACAAAAAAAAAAAAAAAAAGGAAGCATGATGCAGAAGAGTTTACAGATTTGAATACCAAAACTCATCATTTAGTGAACTTAAGAAAAAAGTGAATTAGGGTGGGGCATTATTTTTTATGCTTATCGATCATGAAATTCACTTGCAGTAACTTTTTTTTATCTCAGATAATTACAATAAGTGGACACTTACTGTAGCAAATTACTAAAAATTTTAAAAATAAAAATAACAGTAATTGTCAATTGCACCCTTGAAAGGTTTGAAGGCTTGTAGCTCATTAGCAATCATCTGCTATCTATTAAGTTTCACAAACTCCTGTACTGTAGTGGGAATCCATCAGCAAAGTGCAGGCTTCTCATTTGACCTCTGAAACTGTCATCTGCATTTTTTATTCAATCATTATACTTGGAGAATTTTAATCTTTTAAAATTTTTTCTTACCTGTATTCAAAAATCCAAAATATTTTTCCTAATTCATTTGCAGTCTCTGCGAACAGAGATCGATAATCATGAACCAAGGATAATTAGTGTTTGTGAAGATGGACAGAAATTAATTGATGAGGATCATGAAGATGCAGAAGAATTCAGAAGGTTAATAAATGAACTGAGGGAAATGTGGACAGATCTGAAGAAAGCAATTGACTTCAGAAAGAATAAGCTGGAAGAATCTGAGAAGGCTCAGCAAGTAAGTCAAATTATTGTGATGTTTTACTATTCTCTGTGTTGTAGCAAAGTAAAAAATAAATAAAATATCTAAATTTCTTTAGATTGTGTGATTTTAATAATGAAAGTTTAGAAACAGAATAAGTAAATCATTATAATATCATTTTAGCTGAATTATTTTAACATAATTTTAACCTCATTGATATCACTGTCACAAAATATTTACATATTGCATAAGGTGGTTAGCAGTTACTAGAATGATTTACTTATTCTGAGTCTCTTTCAGAAGTTGTATCATATTGTGCATATTTTAAGTGAAACTCAAGAAAATCAGTTCTTTTTAAATTTCCTTGTTTATATAAGTAAGGGTGATTTAAATCCTAAAGGGATGCCTCAGTTTCTATATAATAATGCCAGAAGTATCAGGAACGAGAGGGGGGGGGGGGGTTTAGCATTGATTAGTCCAACCTTGCCAAAAATTATAGGCATTAGTGAGACTAGACAAACAGCAGATGATGTACTTACAGGGAAGGAATGTGAAGGGTTTAGTATTATCAGAGTAGATACAGAAGATAGGATGGGGAAGGGGTACTGCTAATGATAATGGATGAATTGCAGCCAAAAATAATAGCAGATAGGCAGGAGGGGGACTGTTCATTTGAAGCAGTCAGATATGAGATCAAGGCCAGTAAGACAAAATATACAGTTGGTTGCTGATGTATGCCAGAGGACAATCTGTGACTTTGCTATAGGCAAAGTCATGGATGATCTGGAAGACATACAGTCTTGACTTGGGAGATTGTACAATATGAGGAATATTCTGTCAAGGAGGGGGTATTTGGAACTACAACACAGGTGATTATAGCAAGCTTAGGAGGAAGCTTGAATCTGTGCCCTGGCATAAAACACAGCAAGGGAAGGATCTTAGCAGTGCATGGGAGATAGTGGAGAGATAGTTAAGGTCATCTAGAGCAGCGCTTACCAAACTGTGGCCGACTTGGAGGCGTGAAATAATGAAAACGAATTTCAAATCTTTTAAGACTAAGTAGATTTTTTTTTTTTTATCTTAGAAGAAACGTATTTAATTTTTACTATTTCATTTTTGTTATGTTTTATATTTTAATGGGAAAAAAATCACACACAGGTGCGGGTTCACAAATTTTGCTTCTTGCATATTTCGCCGCTTAATGAATATTAGTAAATATATGCTTATTCATATAAGTTTCATTTCAAAGCAGAAATCTAAGAATTGCAGTTTCAAATATTTCACCTAATATTGGTATAGCAGTATTGAAACACATCCATCACATTAAATTGTTATTAAACTTCTTTTATGTTTTTAATTCTTTCTTTATTATTAATCGTTTTACGTTTCATGTGCTTGTGCTGCAAATGTACAATAACAATATATGCATCTATCTATATAAAAATATGAGATAATATGCCATGTGAAATGTGTATGTAAGATGCTAAAAATATATTATTTGCATTTGATTTTTGCAATATTCACTTTTTTTTTTGTGTTGAATATAAATACAATAAATATTATAATAATATAATATATGTCTATATTGCGATTTTTTTCGAGGGGGCGGGGCGTGAAATATTTGAATTTTTCCAAAGGGGGCCCTGATATCCAGAAGTTTGGGAAGCACTGATCTAGAGGAAGCAGTATTAAATTTTATAGCTGAGATAAGAAGGGTTAATCAGGTAGGAGTTAGATAAGTGCAGAAGAAAAAAATGCTGTGGAGATTATATAAGGAGAATGGTGACTAGAAAAACAATCATGAACAGTACAAGGTTCAGACAAGAACGGTGATTAGCATCATAAAGAAGGCAAAATCAGGGTGCAAGAAGAATATAGCCAAACAGGCCAAAGGAAATCCCAAAAAGTTCTTTTGTTACGTGGCAAGTAAGAAGGAGAATGACCATGGAAAATTAACCTTAATGAGTACTGATGGTGACAGGTAAATTGAGTTGAGTGACCAATTTTGCAAGGGTATATCATCCAAGTGAGGTTACTGCTGTAACATATGTGACAGAGACTGATGTGGGAACAGGTCGATGAATTGGAGATTCATAGGATATTTCAGAATCTCAATGTAAATACAGCTGTTGAGTTAGATATAGGATATCAGCTTGGGTGAATGTGCAAGTGAATTGACAATGCCTCTGAGTAAGCTCTTTAATTTAAGTCTCAGCTCTGATGGAGTTCCTTCCAAGGGGATGGAAAGAGGGCAAAATAATTCCATTACATAAGAGAGGTTCTAAAAGTGCAGTAGCAAATAATAGCCCAATCAGTATCTCAGGTGTGATGATAAAACTACCGGAAAATTGGTCAAAAAGAGAAGTCAAGAATGGATGGATAAGAATATGATATTGTATGAGAGGCAACTTGGCTTTGTGAATGGTTGGTCATGCCTTAGTAATTTACTGACTTTATAATAGAGTAACAGCTGAGTTGGGTGAAGGAAATGGCTACACAGTGATACTGCTTGATTTTACAAAGGCATTTGACAGAATACCATATGGAACTTGTTACACAAATCAGAACAATGGTTAATGTAGGGTAACAATGGTAGGAGTGGATTATGAACAAACCAGGTTACAATAAAACTGCAGCCATACCATACATTAAAGGTAGATCAGATAAAATAAACAGAATACAACCTTAATGCCACCTTTAAACCTCCTTCAAAATTAAAAATCTTATTCAACTCATTCAAGGATCCACTTCCTCCACTGGCTCACCCTGGAGTACTAGGTGTGGCTATTAAATAACGAGACTGGTTGCAAAAATGTACAACTTAATTGTTATCCCCCTTCAACATACCCCACTCCTCTATCTATACACCATTGCATATGAATTTTCCATTGTTGGAAGCAGCGCTACTGAAGCAGGTGTTATCTGCTTCAGTAACGCTGCTGTTTTCTCCTTTATCTCATCCACCGACTGAAAACAGGTGCCCTTCAATGAAGATTTCAACTTTGGAAAAAGGTAAAAGTTGCATGGAGCTAAGTCCGGCGAGTAATGTGGATGGTCCAACACTGGGAATCTTCTTATCAGCCAGATACTGCTTTACAGACAGTTCTCCGTGGGCTGGAGCGTTATACTGATGGAGAATCCAAGCATTGTTCGTCCACAGATCAGGGTCTCTTCTTCCTCACTCATTCTCACAGCTTGGCAGAACCTCAAGGTAAAGATGTTGGTTAACTGTCTGACCCTCTGGTACCCATTCAACTGTTACCACATCATTCATAACAAAAAAAAACGATCAGCATTGCCTTCAGTTTTGACTTGCTCATTCTTACTTTTTTCATTCTCAGTGATGTGGGAGATTTCCAGTGCATCAATTGTCTCTTTTTCTGGATCATACTGGAAAATCCACTTCTCATCACATGTGATGATCTTCTCCTGCAAGTCTGGCTCTGTTGTCAGCTATTCCATGATGTCGGTGCAAATTTGTTTCCGGATGTCTTGCTGCTCCTGACTCAAGTTTTTGGGAACGATTTTGGCTCAGACTTTGTTCATGTTCAATTGCTCATGCAAAATTTGTCGTACAGTCTCCTTATCAATGTTCACCATGTTTGCTATCATCCGAATGCTTAATCAGCTATTGTTGTGGGCAATTTCATTAATTTTCACAAGGTTTTGTTTGGTTGCTGCCGTGACAGGGCGACCCGGTCTCGTCATCTTCAACATTTTCTCGACCTTCAGCAAAGCGTTTGTGCCATTCAAACATTCATGCAACATTACATTATCACTGTACAGTTTCAAACACTCAATCAGCGATTTCTTCAATTTCACAAGGAATTTGAGATTAATGTCCTGATCGAGTTTAACGTTAAACATTATTCCGGCCAAGTGACTTCACACGTGTTTCTTTTATAACTGCCTACAGACCAACTATGAGCAACAGCGAACAATGCTTATCTCAACTGCTTCTAGAACTTTCAAGGTTATTTACGGTGCACTGCTGTGAATACAGGATTTACAGCCCACCTTATCTCGTTGTTTAATAGCCACACCTCGTATACTGTATTCATTGCACCTGTAATATACCCTATATACAATTCTTATCAGAAAAAAGGATCATAAATAGTATATTAAATTTAATAGCTGTGGTACTGGCCTTTTTTAATCATACCCTATATACTCTATATAGAAATGACTGGAAAGGCACCTGTTTTTAACACCAAAACGTGGTGAGCGTAATTTAAGAAGGCCTGTGAAATTCTTATCCAATCCCAAGAATATGGATGGCACATATTCTACCCACTTAACCTTTTGGTTTAAGAATTTATCGTAATTAGGACTGTAAGCAATCCAGTATCGTAACACTAATATAACACTCTTGCTAAATTATGGATTAGGCTACTACTTCGTTGTATTAAAGCTATTCTATATGAATGATGATATAAATAGAATATAGCTTTGATGAATAGAATAGAATATAGTTTTTTTTTCTTTCTTTCTCATTAGAGGTTAGCCAGTAGAATAACGGTTGATCAAATCATTGTCACTTTGACTCACTGTTAGAAATGTAATGTAGCTTGTCTTTGTGTGTGTGTGTACTCCAGATGATGACCTTCATATGAAGGTAGAAACGTCGGGAAATTAAAATAATCATTCCTAACATGGTTGTAGTCTGCTGTAAGATTCAGTTCGGACCACTCTATTTAATTTGTACATAAATGATATAGGAAATAGACTGTCAGTATGGGAAAAAGCTAATGGGTGCCATTTTGCAGATTACAAGCTGTGTATCACATTGATGGAACTGTACTCCAGAAAATAGATGAAGTTAGAGATTTAGAGTTGTTGGTAAATGGAGAGTTAAAGTTTACAGGATAAATTGCTAAGGTAGCTCATAAGATCACCTGGCTATTGAACACATTAACAAGTAGAGATAAAGAATTTGTTATTCCTCTCTATAAGGCCTTAATACATTCACATCTGGATTACGCTGCTCAGGTCTGGTCTCCTGGGTTTCTTGGAGATGAGAAGGGCCAGAGAAGATTCAGAGGGCAAGCAACCAACATAGTGAATGGTCTGTGGAATGTTCTATATGAGGATAGGTTGAGGGTGTGTGGATTGCAGATGTTGGTTGATAGGAGAAAAAAAGAGGTATAATGTTTCAGCACTTGACTAGAGCGGTCAGAACCAAAGGTCATCCCTGGTTGGGGTGTGAGGACTAGATTTTTTTCTTGGAGAGTTGTGAATGAGTGGGTTGCTAGTGAGTGCTTTGTCTGTTAATGGGTTCAAGGAGAGATATGATAGATTGTGTGAATAATTTGAGTCTCCCATGATGACTCTTCGGACTCCATGGAAGTGCCTGTATAATAATAATAATATATATTTATATGAATTCATATACTGGAATCGATTCAAATCTGCATGCCTTTCATCATTTGGTTTTAATGTACTGAATGTATATTTGAAAATCAGTATTGAATTTTAACAAATTTCTTCATTAATAACAAATTGAGTAATATGTGGAAGAAGATGACACACCAGCATCCAATTCCTGACTTATACCTTCAGTTGGATGTAATGGATATTATGATAGCACTGCATGAAAAAGTTGCATCATTAATAATGTCCTATCAACAAATTTCTTCCAAATTAACCTGTTGTGTGTCAACATTTCAATATTATCAAGTTTTATATTTCTGTCTTCTAAGACACTTTTTCCTACCAGCCTGGCAAGGAACACTTGTTTTGCTAATCTTTCCTTTCCCATTCTGTTTAAGTGACCATACCACCTGAGATTAGCTGTGCTTACTAATGACAAGTGGCAAGTCATTCACTACTTCCAAGAAAAAAATCTAGTTCTTCACATCCTTACTAACCACAGTCTTACACAATTTCTGGAGTGACTCCAGTCGGTTTGAAGATACCCTTTGATTGGAAAGATCTGGGTTTGAATATCATTTACGCAATATAAATCCAGCTGTGGGATTATATTGGATATCAGCTTTGGTTTTGCATGAATGTGCAAGGGTACTACAATGCCTTTTGACTAGGCTTTTTAAGTCTCAGCTCTGGTAGAGTTACAAGGGAGTGGAAAGAAGGTAAAATAAATCCCTTGCATAAGGAATGGGTTGCTAGAGTCAGTTGTGAGTGCTTTGTCTGTTAATAGGTTCAAGGAGAAGTATGATAGATTGGGTGGCCCACGGTGAGTCTTCGGACTCCATGGAGACACCCATACAACGACAATAATAATATATATACAGCAATCCCTCGATTAGTGCATCATTTTTTTTTCTATACCCAAATTCGATTAGTGCGCCTATATACATTGTTAAAATAAATGATAGAGATTTTAAAAATTTTCTATCTATACATTTTTTATGGCTAACTATTTAAAAAAATCACTCACCAGGATGAAATAATTTAGTTACCGATTTATAAAACATTTTACAAAGTTATTTTTAATGACATACTACATTATTTCTGTGTACAATATGTTCCAAATTTACGGACAAAATTTATGTCGTCTGCTAATTACATAGCATTTTGATGTAATTTCTCATGCCTCCATTGCAGTTGTTTTCCTTACTTTTTTATTTTAAAATATTTTCTCAACCTTTCATCATGAGTAGGACGAGAACAAAATAGGCGAATCAACTATAAGAGCAATTTTAAGCAAAGCTGCTGAATACAAAGAGAACGGTAAGGCTGCTTCAAGTTCATCATGCATGCAGACCACTCAAAATCAAAGTATTATAATGATTGAATTAGAGAGACTTCTTTCTATATTGATCGAAGATTGTAACCAAAACGGATCCTGCTAAGCAATGACATTATTAAATCAAAAGCATTAAGTCTCTTTTGCAACCTTGAAAGAAAAGGCTATCAGTGATGGAAAAGAAGAATTCCACACTAGTGCTGGGTGGTTTGAGCGTCTCAAAAAAAGAAATAGCTTACTTTATGTTCTAATCGCAGTCGCAGCCACAACTGCAGATAAGGAGGTTGCCGCAAATTATCTGGAGATTATGAAGAAAATTGTGTGTGTGTGTGGGGGAGGGGGGGAGGTATTGTGACCAACAAATATTTAATGTCAATGAAACTGGCCATCTTTGGAAGCGAATGCCTTCCAATACTCTGGCCAAATCAGAAAAAAATCTCAGTCTTGTTATAAAGTTGCAAAGCCGAATGAAATTACTGCTAGCAATATGCGAGCCATTTGGAAGCACATTCTTCCACATTGTGCAAATGATTTTAGAGGCTTTTCAAATGAATCTAAGTTAATTAAATCTCATTCTGAGAAATTGAGTGATTCCAACCTGCTAAATTTAGATGCACAGTGGAAAGATCCTGAAGAATATGGAGAAAATTTAATCACTGACAAGCGATTTCACAGAAACAATATGAAAATATTTTTCGTACAATCGAAGTTTTAAGCAGCAATGCTTAGAGGCTGATCCTGATGAAGAGCGAAGCAGTAAAATTTCCAGAAGAGTTGAAGAGCCAATAGGGCCATACTGTCAGTTGTATGAAAAAAGAAACAGAATGCTCACCAATTTACGCTAGCTCAATTCTTTTTTAAGTAGAATAATAAATTTATATTCTGAATATGTTTTATTGATTTTCAGCTTCATTGTTTTCCTTTAGCCTAGGCCCTGAGATATACTCTAATTCTTTTATAAAAAAAAAAAAAATTATAAAAAAAAAATTGAGGAAAGAATTATACTTTTTCATATAGGTTATTATATTTGATTAATGTGCCTGTTTTAAAGATTGCATTAGGCGCATTAATCAAGGGATTGCTGAAAGTTAAATTTATGTTGTTGTTATTACATGGGCATCTCCAAGTCTGAAAATTCATCATAGGATGCCCTCAGTTAATCATTATTTGCACAATGTGTATCATTTTTCTCCTTAAATTTATTCACTGTCAAAGCAATCTCATAATCACTTCTAATGAGTTATTCACTACTCTCCAAGCAAAAAAAAAAAAAAAAAAAAAAAAAAAAAAAAAAAAAAAATCGATTCTTCACATCCTTACTAACCACAGTCTTATACAATTTCTGTAGTGATTCCAGGTGGTTTCAACGATGCCCTTTGGTTGGAAAGACCTGGGTTTGAATCCCATCTAGGATGCTAAGAACCTTTATTAGGGCTTTTCAACTGAAGTGAGTTAGCCGTTCTCATATGGAGGTAGAGGGTTTTTTCTTCAGGAAACTCAAGTTTACATCCCCAGAACAGGCAAACCAGCCATTAGAACATGCAATTTGCAATTAACTTACATAATACACTGGCCTTATAATCTTAGTTAGTTCGGCTGTAAATCTAAATAAGCCAGACCAGAGTGACTCCTTGGTTGATCCCTTCTTGTTCTGTGTCGACACTTGTCCGCATCAATCCTATAAGACTCATGTAGTAAATTATCATTATATTTGGCCTGGGTTACTAAATTCTGGATTTAGTAATCCAGGTCAAACTTGGGCACAGTTGTGGCTATATTATGCCTGCATAAAATTAGTGCTTTGCTTTTCCTTTATCTTGCTTACATTTTTTTTTCCCCCCTTGACTTCCATGTTCTGCATCATTCTTTCTGTACTGTCAGATCCCCAATTTGCCATCTCCCTTTCTCTCTCTCTCTCTCATGCACACACACTGTTCTTTAAACATTGTTTTTATCTTCTTTCATTCCTTGCTTCATTCTCCTGTGATATGAGAAATTAATTTATACTGAAAAAATAAGCCTCTGCATTTACACTAAATATTCATATATTTCAAAATGCCATTGATTAGTCTTGGATTATTCATAGTATGCATAATACACTGCTCAAAACAATTAGGGGATATTTTATTTTCTGTCAGAGAATTATAAATTTCTGCCAATAATTATAACTATTGGTTACTTTATACATGAATAAATATTTCTTACTTATGGATAGGGTGTAATTGATGAGATATTGTTTAAATAATTGATATTTATTACAAATTTAACAAATTATACATTTTAGCATGAAATAATTTTAACAAGAATAACAACAAGAATATCCCCTAATTGTTTTGAGCAGTATATTAAAAGTTATACATTAGACTTATTTATTTTTTCCAGGGTCATACAGTGGTCAGCTGTCATTATAGATCATATAATAAAGTTTTGAACCGCATTATTTTTAAATTGCATTATTTAGAATTTCACTAATCACAAGTGACTAATGACAAGAAATTCTTATGTAAGTATTTTGATCCCTCTTTCAGTATTACTTTGATACTTCTGAAGCAGAAGCGTGGATGAGTGAACAAGAGTTGTATATGATGGTAGAGGACCGTGGTAAGGATGAAATATCTGCTCAAAATTTGATGAAAAAGCATGAAACTTTGGAAAATGCTGTTGAAGATTATGCGGATACAGTAAGGCTATTAGGAGAAACCGCTAAGCAACTGATATCAGAAGAACATCCTGAAAGGTATGTAATTTGTTCCTGTAATCTCCCTCTTCCATACATATCTGATAATCATGTTATATAATTATATAATCATGTTATATAATTATAATGAAATATATTGAATTACTTTCAATATATTTCATTGCTCATTGAATTCAAACATTCCAACAATATATATAATTATATACTGTTTTTAAAACTCAACTACATGCAGTTTTTATTTGGATTGTGTATTCGTCTTTGTGTGACATTATTTTTATGAATTTATCTTAACATTGAAATTTTTATTTTAATCTTCTATTCAAGCATAGTTCAAGGAGTACTGTTATTTACTATCTTAATCTAAAAACTTATTTATGCATGTATATTACTGGTCTTAAACAAATACACTAGTCATTAATTATGCTATGGGTTGTCTATGTTTTAAATTTTATTCAGATTTCAGAAACTGGCTAACTCTTTCAATTTTTATTAATTTACCTTTGAATATAATCATATCTCTTGAAAGCAAAACGATATTTTGGAAATGATAGAATATGACACAAATGCATCCTTATCTTTCAATGAATTTTTTGATGGAGCAATAACTGTAGGTAGTGCATTGAAATAAAAGAAAGCACAAAGATGATAAAGATATTTTACTGAGATTATGCTGTTAAACTGGAGATAATTTTGACTGTATATCAAGGACTTGTAGGAAAAATAAACAAGGAAAATTCAGTTGTAAACTATCACACTATTAGGATCCTATAAAATTATATAATTCATTTGCTAATAAATTTCCCAAATTGTGGTCGTTGTTTGTCCATCATTGAGTTTGGGATGATATAAAAGAGCCCGCTGCTTTTTCTTTAAAGAGACATTCCAACCTATAGATGCTTCTATGTAGCAACTTTGCATCATTCCAAAGTATCCTCTTGTTACTCCTGTTAATTCTCTTCTTCAAGGTGAGATGACATTTTATCAATTGGATAGAAGATTATTATTCTGAGATATGTTTTAAATGGAATGGCTGATATGTCCAAAATAAGGCAAATCTTAGTTACAATAAAATTTTATTCATGAAATAATTTATCCAAATTATTTCATGTGCAAACAAAGTTTGCGCATGAAATAATTTCATGACTGGGCTACTTTATATAGAGGCTAATGGGTTCATATCAGATGACTTAGTATCCCATAATGCAAAGCACATATCCTTGCAGACAAGTATAATACTGTGCAATATGAGAAGGGCCACTACCCAGACTAGTTTTGACTTTTATTGAGGTGAAAAAGTAATGGTTTGGTCATCATAGGCCTAGAGTAGTAGTATAGGGGTGCAAGAGAGCTTGAGTATTAGGAGAAAGAAAATACAGGTAGATAGTATGAGAGATAGAGAAAAGGCCTCAGCTCTTTTATATTATCATAAAGCCAAAGGCTATCAGTTTTCCTATTTCACCAGAGGTTTCATCAGGGAAAGCCAGACCCAGATGTGATACCAAAGTTGAAGTAATGCAGAAGTCATATTTCCATATACAAATAGCCAAAAGGTGTCACACCTTATTACTAAAATACTGTGGATTACAGATAGATGTTGAAAGTTGTTTCACTTGGTTATACTATAAATAAAAGATGCTAAGAAATTATATTCTTCATTTCATCCTTTATCCAAGCAAACAAAGTCTGACATGAAGTAACTTCGCAACTGGGCTACTTGTATATAGAGGCTAATGACTTCACATCAGTTACCTTAGTAATTGATGTGAAGCCAAATAAAGCCAAAGGCTATCAGTTTTCCTATTTCACCAGAGGTTTCATCAGTGGAAGCCAGACCCAGATGCGATACCAAAGTTGAAGTAATGCAGAAGTCATATTTCCATATACAAATAGCCAAATTCTTCACATCAATTACTAAGGTAACTGATGTGAAGCCAAATAAAGCCAAAGGCTATCAGTTTTCCTATCTCACCAGAGGTTTCATCAGTGGAAGCCAGACCCAGATGTGATACCAAAGTTGAAGTAATGCAGAAGTCATATTTCCATATACAAATAGCCAAAAGGTGTCACACCTTATTCCTAAAATACTGTGGATTACAGATAGATGTTGAAAGGTGTTTCACTTGGTTATACTATAAATAAAAGATGCTAAGAAATTATATTCCATTTCATCCTTTATCCAAGCAAATAAAGTTTGACATGAAGTAACTTCACAACTGGGCTACTTGTATATAGAGGCTAATGACTTCACATCAGTTACCTTAGTAATTGCATTAGCTTCTATTATACAAGTAGCCGAGTTGTGAGGTTACTTCATGGGCAAAGCAAAACAGGCATTTCGCAAGTAAAGAACACTATTAACATCCAAGAATATATCATTGAGAAAAGAAAAACAAGCACTTTATTAAGGAGTGTGGCCCTCTATGGATCAGAGACATAATCTCCAAAAAAAGAGACAAATCAAGACTTCTAGCATTTGAGATGTGGTATTGAATGCTGAAGATTGCATTGCGGAAAGAGTTACAAATGGAGAAGTTAATCAAGGCAGAAGAAAAAAGAGACATACTACATACATTAGAAAAAAAGGAGAAATAATATGATAGGACACCTATTACAACACTCAGGCTAGACTACAAATTTGATTGAGGGAATGGTAGAGGGAAGACCTGGTAGACAAATACCAAAAACTCAATACACGATTGACATCAAAAATGGACAAATCTACTAAATAGTCAAATTAATGGCACAAAATAGAAGTCCGCTATCAACAGCTCAGCTACACGCCAATGAATAAGTTGAGGAGAGAGAAGTGTGATGTTTTTGGAACTCGAATAACAAATAAAGTATATAATACACAGTTTATTAAGCATAAATTTATTTTACAATTCATCATCATTCTTAGCGGTTGTTGATCCACTGCTGGATGAAGGCCTTTCCAAGATTACTCCAAAACTGTCTGTCCATGGCTCTCCTTTTCCATGTCACTCCTGTAAATCTGATGATATTATCAATCCACCATAATTTAGGTCAGTGTCGTGGTCGTTTTTCCTCTCGTGGAATCCAATCTAGTACTTCTTTTGTCCATTGTTGATCTTGTCTTCGAGCAGTATGCCCAGTCTATTGCCACTTCAGCTGTTTTACTCTTCCTATGATGTCAGCGACTTTGGTTTGGTTTCTTATCCACGTATTCCTTTTGTGATCCAGTCTTGTAATACCAAGCATACTGCTTTCCGTAGTAAATTGTGTTGTTCTGAATTTCTGAATTTCCTTTGCATTTAGTGTCCATGTTTCACAGCCATATGTTAATATAGGAAGAATACACTGGTTAAAAACTTTTCTCTTCAGGCATAATGGTTGCTTTTGAATATTGAGTGTAATTTTCCAAATGCTTTACACCTCCAAGCATCGTGTGCCTTTTAATTTCGTCCAAGATATTTTGCTCCATTGATATATGTTGTCCTAATTAAATGTAATGATCTACTTGTTTAATTTCATCATTATTGATTTTTATTATTTCTGGTTGGACATAGCTATTGAACATAACTTGGGTCTTCTCTAGGTTTATCTTTAAGCCAGCTGTTTTTCTAGCAATTTGGAGTTCATGGATGCAAGTCTGTAATTCATGTGCAGTTGAAGTAAAGATAACTATGTCATCTGCAAAGTGTAAATGGCTTAAATATCTTTAATTTATCTTCAGACCTTTCCCTTCCCAATCAAGAAGTTTGAATATTTCTTCTAGGTACGCTGTGAAGAATAATTTTGGAGAGATTGTGTCATCCTGTCTTATACCTCTGTGTTTCCACGGTAGAGATGTTCCCACTGAAATTAATTGCAGCTGTGGCATCGGTGTATGCTGATTTGATGATCCTGATGTATGGCTCTTCTACTTGTTTTTCGTAATGCTTTAAGTATTGCACAAATTTTAAGTTAATCAAAGGCTTTCTCATAGTTGATATAACCAAGTCATAGTGGTAATTGATATTCATTGCACTGTTCAATAATCTGCTGTACAACTTGAATATGGTCCATTGTACCCCTTCAAAAGCCTGCCTGTTCTTTTGGTTGTGCTAGATCTAGAGTTGCACAAAGTTTCACATATAATTCTACAATTATATCTGAAAAATAAACATTTTTATATATAATTTTAATAATAATAATAATATAATTCAATAAAATAATATAAAAAAAATCAAATCAGCTACCGCCTTTTATTCTTTTAGAGGGAGCAGGTGAGGCCATTTTAGCACTATCGCTCTTTGGAGACCAACTAGAGGTTTAATCATCACCAGTAGCCAGTCCGAGATACCTGGCCCAAGACTATCACTAATTACAAGTGGCAGCCAATGAAGAGACTGGCAAACAAGTGCTGCCATCTCTTGGTTCCTAACACAATATATTATTGTTAGAAATAGTGTAGGTTCTATGGTCAATTTTCTTGAGTGATGAAAGTTTAAGGGATGATAACCATGATTTTCTGGGAGAAAAAGCTTGCTTGCCAATGCCAGAGATTGATTAACTTGGAACTGGTTGAAGAAAGGCTTAGAAAAAGTTCCTCTAATCGACAACTAGACTGAAACATAAGTCTATCTTCAGTTTGCCTAGCACAGAGGATGCAAATGCCACTTCACTGAGCTACACAGGCCTAAAAAAAATATGTAATATAATTTTTTAATTATTATATATTGTAATAATAGGTAATATTATTACATTATTATGATTAATGTTACGGTATAAAACATTTTTTATATATGGTACGTACAAGATTGCGTAGCAAATATAAAAAATGTTTTCATTATTAAAAAATTATAGAAAGAACTACCATGTTATAGTAAAATTTCAGTTTAGCATAAACAAATAATCCTTGACATTTCAACCTTCATATCAAGATCATCATATGGAGTATACACATATATACGAAGAAACAAGCTACGTCACAATCTACATGGTATGCTAAAGTCACGGTAATTTGGCCAAGTTAACACTACTGCCCTCACCTCTGCTGGGGGGGGGGGGGCAATCTTAATACATCAAAAGTTAAGGTCCTGTTATTATTTTGGAGTGATTATTTTGGTTTATATTAAACTGAAGTTCTGCTATAACACAGTAGTTGTTTCCATAATTTTTAAGAATGAATGCTGATCAACGTGTGACTATGAATGAAGGGATAAAAAATGTTTTATATAGCAAATATCTTAACATTAGATGTAATGAAGAATTCATATTTCATTAAATAACTAAGTTAATTTGAATACTAGAGAAACTTGTAAACATATTAGTGAATATTACAAATTTCTAAATGTACCACATCTACACATTACATGTCACTGTCAATAAAGGTATCGATATGCCATATTGTTGCATACCATCCAAAAAAAAAAAAAAAAAAAAATCCAATGAAAAAGCTACACAGTTTTA
Organism: Typopeltis vanoorti; assembly: GCF_054136105.1. NCBI lineage: Eukaryota > Metazoa > Arthropoda > Arachnida > Uropygi > Thelyphonidae > Typopeltis > Typopeltis vanoorti. The sequence goes on from NC_143565.1 coordinate 51,909,951, forward strand.
GACAAATCTTAAATTCTCAAAGGAGACGTTTCTTAAGTATTCAGAGCTAATTTAGAGCTAATGCTTTATCTTTAATTGTGAGACAGCTTTTTCCTGATTATTTTTTTGTTTATCAATCTACATACACTCAACAATATTTCCATTTCTTTTAATCCTAAAGGCCTTGTTGTAATCAATATTCCATCACTTGTAGTTGTTCCTCGTAAGCAGTTTCTTTTATTTCTGTAGCATTGTCTCTGATCGTGCACAATATGGATTCTTTTGGTCTTTCTCTCACAGTGTTACACATCCTCTCATTTCTTTCAGAACAGTTTATTATATTATTTCATGCTTCTCCTCTATACCAAACTCTTTATTCATGTTTGGGATGCTGTATTAAAGGCTTTTATCAAGAAAATTGCTGAAACTCAGGAGGATAGCATGATATCCACTTGTAATGCAACAGAGATGGAGAAACAGGTATAAGAGAGAGAGAGATGAGGTTTGTGTATTAGTTTCAACATTTACATTCACCTGGTATTACTCACTAGCACAAATCATAATCATCTTGTGAAAAGTTACGTATGAGCTAACATGATCTTGCATGTTGGTGATTTCCCCACTGTTTATCTGCAGCACATGAACAAAACCATGTTTTGTAACAGAAAAGACTGTACTTCACAAGACAAGTTCCTAATGAGTGACAGGAAAACCAGCATATATCTATTATACAAGGGTGAAGCTAGGATAAAAGCACCCAGTTTGTATCTCGAGTATTCATTTAAGCTAATTAGGATATTCATCCTGAGATGAATTGATAGCACTTTGATACTCATAGAGAACAGCATGGTTTTGTTAAATCAAGATCTTGCTTTAGAAATTTCCTCATGTTTTATAATAAAGTTTGTTAACAAAGTGACTGTAGAGTCGGATAAGGAAAAATGGATATTTCACAGTCTTTCTGGATTGTGCTAAGGCATTTAACAGGGTTTCACGCTTGAGGATGAGGGAGGAAAATAGGTTTTTTAATGCAGTTTTGTTAATAATCATACATTGCCTTCATTTCTTAGTTCCTACTTGTGTTGCTTTCCTTGGCTCATAGTTATCGATTTTAATGTTCTTTACTAAAATATTTTAATGAACAAAATTAACTTTTTTTTTTTTTTAGTGATCAGATAGCAGTTCGTCAATCCCAAGTAGATAAATTATATGCAGGTTTGAAGGATCTAGCTCTTGAACGCAGAGGAAAATTGGATGAGGCATTGAAATTATTCTCACTGAACCGTGAAGTTGACGATCTCTTGCAGTGGATTGCTGAGAGAGAAGTGGTTGCTAGCTCCCAAGAACTTGGTCAAGACTATGAGCATGTCACTGTAAGTTTTGTTTACGTTGTGTTCGTTTTAATTTTTTATATACTCCTAAAATGGACAGGAGCAAGATTTCTTTGAGATCTAATTTTTTTTTTTTTTTTTATATCAATTTCACTTTGTTCTGAAATTGACTGTCTAAAATTGGGATGAAGCTTATATAATTGGCACTAAAATAACTTAAATCTGTGAGTGGTAAATTAGTCAGTACAATGTCAATACCTGACATAAATGTTGTAGTTATTTTTATTGAATAATAAAGCTAGTTGTTGATGAGCTGTTATTATATTAAATTATAAATAATGATTATGTACATTATTTAAATTAAGAGGATATTAAATACCCACATTGTTTTAAAACCGAATAAGAAACTCAAAAATTGGAATCAGAGAGTTTCATGCCGAATATAGTGAACTATAAAAGTATCGGCGATTACTAGCGTGAGCTCGCAGCAAAGGTGGTAAAGTTCTGATCGCTGTTCTTGGTATTTTCCATAATGTAAAAACCCATTTCCTAGGAAATGTATGCTGTTATTACATTATGGTGGGAGGTCACTACCTAGACCAGTTTCAGTCTTTTTTGAGGCTTCATCAGTGAGTAGCTAGTAGCTTTACCTCCTTTGCTGCGAGTTGCCCGAGATTGTACTACGTACTAGGACTACTTGCATTAGCTCACGCTAGTAATCAGTGATACTTTTATAGTTTACTATATTCGGCATGAAACTCTCTGATTCCAATCTTTGAGTTTCTTATTCGGTTTTAAAACAATGTGGGATTTAATATTCCCTTAATTTAAATAATGTTTATATCGCCGAAATGAAGCCTGTTGGCTTTTTATATTTAAGTAACTTAATGGTTGCACCTTTTTGACAACTCGGATTGCAGAGTATATAAGTTCTTTTCGCTATACCCTTTGGTATCTATTTGGTCTAGCTACTCACTGATGAAGCCTCAAAAAAGGCTGAAACCGGTCTTGATAGTGACCTCCCACCATAATGTAATAACAGCATACATTTCCTAGGAAATGTGTTTTTACATTATGGAAAATACCAAGAATAGCCATCAGAACTTTACCTTACTTTGCTGCGAGTTGCCCAAGATTGAACTACGTACTAGGACTACTTGCATTAGCTCACGCTAGTAATCGCCAATACTTTTATAGTTTACTATATTCGGCATGAAACTCTCTGATTCCAATCTTTGAGTTTCTTATTCGGTTTTAAAACAATGTGGGATTTAATATCCCCTTAATTTAAATAATGTTTATATCGCCGAAATGAAGCCTATTGGCTCTTTATATTTAAGGTTATGTACATATTATAAATAAAATCTAATTTCCATATTAATTATACATTTATATACTCAGCACTTCATTTTTCAGTTACAAATTGGAAATATCAGTTATAGTGGACTTTGAGTCATTCTTGTTTTCATAAATAGCTCTTTTTCTTCTTGCCTGGTTCAAACTATACAACATTATCTTCCACTGATGGCCATTTTCTTTGCAACAACTCATTTTTATTGAAACCAGTGATCATTGTTTTCTCATGAAGTCCACTCTCCTTCAATCATCACACAACATGTTGTAAGAGTTTCTGTGTAAATTTTATTAATCACTCACAAATTGTTTTAAAATTGGATTAAAATTTCATGTAGGTTTCTAATAAGATGTTTAATTGTTCTAGACATTTGATCTCAAAATATGAGTAAAGCTAATAAATACATCTGACATGTACAAGGGTGGTCTGAAAAATTCTCGGCCTAACAATGAAAAAACTAATTTATAATTTCAAAATTTTTATTTTTCAACATAATCTCCCTTAAGACTAATACATTTATTCTAGTGATGCTAAAGCGCCATTATCCTGTCCCTGTAGTGGTTCTCAGTAAGATCTGCAAAATATCCCTCTACAGCTGCAATCGCCTCTTGATTCAAAGAAAAATGCTCACCAGCGAGGAAAAGTTTTAGTTTTGGGAAGAGATAGAAGTCAGAGGGAGCCAAATATGGGGAATAGGGTGGATGTTCCAACAATTCATTGTGCAGATCCCTTAACATTGCCAAAACACCTTTGTGGGGAGGTGCATTGTCCTGATGAAAGATGATTTTTTCTTCTGCAAACCAGGTCTTTTCTCATGAATTTTTTCGTCTAGTTTGATTAAGAGATTGGAATAATATTCCCCAGTTATTGTTTTACCCTTTTCAAGATAATTAATAAACAAATTGCCTTTAGCATCCCAAAACACCGATGCCATGATCTTTCCTGCTGATAGAACCTACTTTGGCACTTCTTGTTAAATGCTCCAAGCATTGTTCAGAGATTTTTATGCAAATGTGTTTTTGATCTGCTGTGAGCAAGCGTGGCACGCAAAATGTCAAATTAATAGAATGGGCATGGAAAGCTTAGCAAAACAAGTGTTCTCTGGTAGGAAAACTACCCAGAAGAAGACCAAAATATAGGTGAATTGATACGATACAAAGTGCCTTAGACGATAGAAATATAAGATAATGTTGGAGTCTTGACAAGTAACAGACTGATTTGGAGGAAAATTGTAGATAGGAAGTTAGTAACAATGTAAATTTTTCATATAGTACTATCATATCCTATACACCCCTTGAGGGTACATGGCAGGAATTTGATGATGATATATATATTAATATAATCCCATTTATGTAGCATCTCTATAACGTAGTTGGATAATTTTAAAAATGTGGCACTGCATTATCAAAATTAGCTTGGCTTTTCATATATAATTTCAGAATGTTTTGGATGAAATCTTATTGAATACAGTTCTATATATTTTTTGTTACATGTGTAAGCCATGAAAGTTTTTAAATGCTGTGATACTGTTGGACTTTGCTAAGGCATTTAATAGAATATCACATGAAAGGCTGTTGCATGAACTGGAGAATATGGGATTAGAGTACAGCAATCCCTCGATTAATGCACCTCCGATTAGTGTGTTATTATTTTTCTATACCCAAATTCGATTAGTGGGCCTATATACATCTTAAAAATAAATGTTACAGATTTTTAAAATTTTCTATCTATACATTTTTTTATGGCTAACTATTTTAAAAAAATCACTCTCCAGGATGAAATAATTTAGTTACCGATTTAAAACATTTTACAAAGTTTTATTAATTATATGAAGAGCCAAAGGCTTCAAATGTCAAAAGTCAAATGAAATTACTACTAGTATGCCATTAAAAAATAACTTTTACAAAGTTATTTTTTAATGGCATACTACACTGTTTCCATGTACACTACAGTATGTTCCTATTTTACTGCCAAAATGTATGTCATCTGCTAATTACAATACCATTTTACTGATCATATCTCATGCCTCCTTTGTAGTTGTCTTCCTTATTTTTTTATTTTAAAAATATTTTCCGACAACCTTTAATCATGAGTAAAAGAATTAGTGAGAGAAAAAAAAAGAAAATTATTCGAAAAGTAATTTCATTGAGAATCAACTATAAGATTGTAGCCAAAACTGGATCCCACTAAGCACTGACCTTATTAAATCAAAAGCATTAAGTCTCTTTGCAACCTTGAAAGAATGGGCTATCAATGATGGAAAAGAAGAATTCCATGCCAGTACTGGTTAGTTTGAGCATTTCAAAAAAGAGAAATAGCCTACATAATGTTTAATCACATGAGCAGCTGCAAGTGCAAATAAGGAGGTGGCCGCAAATTATCCAGAGATTTTGAAGAAAACTGTGGAAGAAGAGGGCGTGGGGGGGGGGCTATTCTGAGCAACAAATGTTTAATGTCGATGAAACCGGCCTTTTTGGAATAGTGAATGCCTTCCAAGACTTTTCTGGCCAAATCAGAGAAATCTCATCCTGGCTATAAAGTCGCAAAGTCAAATGAAATTACTACTAGCAATATGTGAGCCGTTTGGAAGCACATTCTTCCACATTGTGCGAATAATTTTAGTGACTTTTCAAATGAATCTAAGTTAATTAAATCTCATTCTGAGAAATTTAGTGATTCCGACCTGCTAAATTTAGATACCGGGAATATCCTGAAGAATATGAAGAAAGTTAATTACTGACAAGCCCAAAAAGATTTCACAGAAACAATATGAAAATATTTTTCGTACAATCGAAGTTTTAAGCAGCAATGCTTAGAGGCTGATCCTGATGAAGAGAGAAGCAGTAAAATTTGCAGAAGTAGTACAAGAAGCAATAGGGCCATGCCGTCAGTTGTATGAAAAAAAGAAACAGAATGCCTGCCAAACTATGTTAGCTCAATTCTTTGTTAAGAAGTAGAATAATAGATTTGTATTCTGAATATGTTTTATTGACTTTCAGCGTCATTGTTTTCCTTTAACTAGGCCTTGAGATGTACCCTAATTCTTTTATATAAAAAAATAAAAAATTAAGGGTCAAAAAAGAAATTTGAGGAACGAATTATACTTTTTTCCCATAGGTTATTATATTCGATTAGTGTGCATGTTTTAAAGAGTGCATTAATCGAGGGATTGCTGTATAAATTCTTCACTTGGATATGTGATGATTAATGGACATATATCAGAAAGTGGTATATAATGGATGTGAATCTACCAAATTTAAAGTGACTAGTAGGGATCAGTCCCTGGACCATTATTGGTATTGGAAGGATCTTGACAGGATGTGTTTAATTATTTGCTGATGATGCAAAGATAGGCAGGGCAGCCAAGGGTGGTGTGTATTTTTAATACGAAAACACAAGAAACAATAATGATATTTTATTTACAAATATTTCAGCTTGAAATTAACAAGCCATCCACACTGTAGGAATGGTTGAACAAGGTTTCGAATGCCAAATGAATTATTTAAAAAAAAAAAAAATATATTATCTTTGCATCTAACATATGACTAAATCAAAATACCAATATAATATTTTTTGTAAAAAAATCTCTTGTTAGTATTCTATCTTATTCAACTGTTCTTACTGAGGATGACTTGTTAGTTTCAAGCCGAATTATTTGTAAATAAAATATTAGCATTTATTGTGTTTATATGCTAAAAGTATATTCATTATGACAAAAGTGCTTCTGAAAACTCATTTTAGAAGTACACGTGGGAAATGATAATGCCTATCAGATCAGTGTTAATAAGTGGAAAGTTATATACTTTGACATGAGATTTCCAACTGCATATTATATTGATTAGATTATGCTACAAGAAAATGAGGCTAGAGGCAGCATCTGGACTACTCTGTTTGCAGGTTTGATCTACTGCGAAAGGGAAAGAAGCTGAGGAAAGGGTGTACATATATAATCTTTGTATAATATATGCATATTATATAATATATCTGCATATTCAATGTATAGTAGCTGGCTGAGTGGTTAGCATATCTGCTTTCCAGTCAGAAGGGTGCAGGTTCTAATCTTGCTGTGGGCATGGATGTTTGTGATTGTCTGTGAAAAGACTGGTGGTGAGCTATAGATTATGGTGGTGTAGATGCGGTTCGTTGTAGAGCAAGTGCCCTCCCTTAATGAGTCCATGGACTCCCTGGAGGTGTCAGGTAATAATAATAATAATATACAAAGATTATATTGGGATTATAGACTGATTGAGAGTATATGGACTGCAATCTCAGGTGAAAGAAAGATGACGTGATAGAAGTCTATAAACTTCTTAATGGATATTATAGGATATAGGCTGAGGAAATATTTCATTACATATGAAAGGTAGAGCGATGGTGGTGGGTAGCATCGACAGAACTTAGTTTTGTTCATAGTTAAGAAAGGGATAAAAGCTAATTTTTCTCTAACAGAGCAGTGAGTGAGTGAAACATTTTGCCTGTTGAAGTAGTGAATGCATCTAGTGTGAATGAGTTTAAGAGAAGGTATGACCTGTGGGTGGTGTATGCATCCCTTAATGAGTCCTTGACTTCCTGGAGGTCTTACATAGCAATAATAATGATTATTCGAAATTAGACCGAATTCTAGCAAGCCCTGCTTAAGTCCAACATAAAGCCTGTTGCCTCTTAGTAGTATTACTTGTTACATTATGCTGTATTTATTTATTACCTAGTGCAAATGTTTTTTTGGAGTGACTTTGAGCTTATCTTGTACATTTATGGATTATCATCCATTAATGTACAAAACATAGTCCACACACACACACACACACACACACACACACACACACACACACACACACACACACACACACACACACACACACACACACACAGTGTGTGTGTGTGTTTGTTAAAGATACCAAGAAATTATATACTTGGTTTTAATCCTTTTTTCCCAAAGAAGCAAAACAAGTAATAGGAAGTCATTAGTCTCTGTATACAAGTAACTCAGATGCAAATATATTTCAGTGCAAAACATTGTTTTGCTTCCTTGGAAAAAAAAAAATAAGGATTAAAACAAAGTATATAATTTCTTGGTATCTTTACCATATAATATACCAAATGTAAAAAACACTCTACATATTATTATTATTATTATTATTATTATTATTATTCACAGATATTCCATTTTACTCATAAAACATAAGCAGTGCAAGCTGAAGGACAGTAATGGAAATTTGAATGCAGAATAATAGAGAAATGCATGCATTACATTACAATTCAAAAGGATATTTTACAATCCTTTTGAACATACAGGCACATAGTAGCTAAAGTAAAACACTATTGGGGAGTGGGTTAAAAATTGGATAGTACTGCCATTTGCATAACCCTACTTATAAATTTCCACATTGATTCAAAAGAAGTGCTAAAGTCCTACTCCCATTGCCTAACTTAAATCATAAATGACTGCCTTTCTATTCTAAAAGTTTGGGAAATTGTTATCTTCAGTTTATTAAATCATTCATGTGTGTGCACATGCATGCACACAATCTTCACACATGTATCCCAACAGTGTTTTAGCTTCTTCTACATAACTGCATGTTTAAAAGGATCTGGGGTAATGAATGTTTTATTTTTCTGTTTATTTATATTCAGATTTCCATTATTGTTCTTCAACTCACCTGATTATGATTTATAATGTGAAAAATGAAATATTTGTAATTAATAAATAACATGAAGGGGATGCTTAAGAGTCAAAGCTGGATAAATGGGAGGAGACCTCCACGTGACCTTTAATGGAATGCAGAGAACTGATGAGGGCTTCTGACCTAATGTCCACTCCTCACCTTTTCATGATGTACCTTGTTGGGTATCTACCTACATACTAAATGAATGAAGATGCGCTGACAATTTGGGAATTAGCCAACCAAATTGTATTCTTATTGGCTTAAACCATAACTCAAAATGATGGTACAACATAATAGAATTTGTGTGGAGTGATGTGGGTTAATATCAGAATTGGTTCTACTGAAGTTTGGAGGAATTTTTTGAGGCATTGGAGAAGGCAGCTGACACAACAAAAATGAAAAGTTGGTCCTTGTTGGAGATATAAACAGCAGAGTGGGAAATGATTACCAGACATTTGTTTTAATGTTTACTAATAAGGTTATTGATATGAAGTCATTAGCCTCTATATAAAAGTAGCCCGGTTGTAAAGTTATTTCATGTGCAGATTCTTGTTTGCTTACACATGGATAAAGGATTAAACCAAGAATATAATTTCTTGGTTTAATCCTTGATTTGTGTATATATCTGGTAATCATTAATTTGATAACCAGATATATAGGAGTATTTTGGGAAGATATGGAGAAAAGAGCAAAGCTAATAATAATGATAAGTATCTGCTGGATTTCTGCTCAGAACGTGAACTATTTATTACTAACACCATATTCCAACATAAAAATGTGCACAAATTCACATGGAGACAAGATGCAAGAACTAAGAAAAGTCTCATTGACTACGTTATTGCCAGCTGCTGTTTTCTCACTGGTTCAGAACACGAGTATACAGAGGATTTGAAATAGGAATAGATCACTATTTAGTGTTGAGCAGGATAAAATTGCACTTCATATTGAAAAGGAGTGTGTGTGTGTGTGTGTGTGTGTGTGTGTGTGTGTGTGTGTGTGTGTGTGTGTGTGTGTGTGTGTGTGTGTGTGTGTGTGTGTGAGTTTTGAAACAAATCAAAGTTGAACAGCTATCAGGTGTGAACTGTAGATTCAAATACACAAACATTATTCAAGAAAAAATGAAAGAGTTTGAAAAAAGAACCAAACGTTGGAGATTCAGTGGTAAATTCTAACAAAAACTTTGATTCAGCCAGAGAGGCATGTGGTGAGGCAGTCAAGGAGGAGAAGAAAGCATATCGAAAGTTCCTGGCAAGTAAGTTATCTTGTGCTCTTAGGCAATACAGAGAAAAATGTAAGAAAGCAAAGCATTGTAAAATTAGCTAAACAAAAGTCATGGGAAGACTTTGTTAAGAACATAGAAAATAAATATCAAGGAAGTGGTAAAAATATTCTAGAGGCTATTGAAAAAAAACTTAGAAATGGAGGAAAGAGTATTGTAAAAAAAAATTTAGAGATGATAAAGGAGACATCAAAATGGAAGATAAAGATATACTTGATGCATGGAGTAATTACTCTGAAAGATTGCTAAATTAAACAAGCAGTGACAGCATGGTGGTAGAAAACACTGCACAGGAATGGCAGCTGGAGTAGATGATATCCGACCAGAAATGCTAAAATATGGAAGCATAAAAGTTTTACAGTGGCTACACTGTATAATTCTGAAATCCTTGTCAGAGTGTTGAATTTCAGATGATTGGATTAGAGTGCTCATAGACCCATCTATAAAAAACAAAAATAAAACTGAATGCAAGAATTTCAGAGGAATTTCTCTTTACAGCACTGGGAAAGGATTAAAACTAATTTTAATGCTTCCAATATTTTGTCTCGGTCAGTGAGACATCTTCAGGGATTGCAAATAACTTTTGTAACAACGTGGTGCACCCTCTATGGGCATTTATAGGTGGCCTAGGATGTAAAGTGGGATCTCTGATAATTGATGTTTCCCAAATTTTGGAAGTTTTATGCAACCACATTTAAATTCTATTGATTTCTGAGTACCACTGCAGATTCTAAAAAGTCTTTCTTTTTTTTTTTTTTTTTAATTACTGTAGTGGAGCATGGTGGTTTTCTCTAGGAGGATCCTGTGGGTTGTTTCCAAAACATGGTCTGCAAGGCCAGATTGACATAGTCATGATTGCAGATGTATGATTTGTGTTCTACTAAACAGATGGTTGCTGATCTGCCTGCCTGTCTGTCCTTCCCAAGTAAGCCAGCTTGCATGAACAGGGTACTCTATATACTCCTGGCACTGAGAGAGGAGGGAGCTGATTTTTGGTGGAATGGATAAGGATAGTAAGTTTACTGTGGGGCTTAAAAGCTGTGTGGTGGTTGTACCTTTTTAAGGACCTGTCCATTTTTTATGATGTGCCACAGATGTAGGGTATGGTGAGATCTTTTTGAAGAGAAGTATCATCATCATCATCATTGCGAATAAGGATAATGCCACGAAATGTAATCGAAAAATTGAGATTATTCTCTCCTGGATAAAAGCCACCATGCTCTACCATAGTAAATTCAGAAAAGAAAGACGGTTTTTGGAATCTGTGGTGCCACTCAGAAATCAGCCGAATTTAAATAAATAGATTGCATAAAATTTCCCAAAATTTGAGAAACATTAATTATCAGAGATCCCACTTTGCCACCTACATGTTTCACTTAGTATTGTATGGTATTTGAGTGTGTTGTTACAAAAGTTATTTGTAATCTATGAAGAGGTCTCAGAGACTGATACGAATTATTGGAAGCATTAAAATTAGTTTTAATCCTTTCCCAGTGCTGTAAATATTCCATTAAGTCTCCAACATGATGTCCTCACAGCACTTAAGCCTCAACACACAAATATCTCTTCTGAGTGTTCCTGGTAAGATTTATGCAAGTATTCTTGAGAAACAGATAAGAAAAATTATGAATGAAAAGCTTGTAGAAGAGCAAGCTGGGTTCAGACCAAGCAGAGGTTGTCAGGATCAGATTTCAAATTTTCAGGATCAGAATATAATAAGGATCTGTATTTACATTTAGTAGATCTGGAAAAGGCATATGATAAGGCACCAAGAGGAAAGCTGTTCAAAACTCTCCAGTTATAAGGTTTAAATGGGACATTATATGAAGCGATACATAGTCTCTATTTGAGTTGTATATCAAATATTTATTGTGATGTTAGAACTGAAGTAGATACAAGGAGATGGTTTGATGTTAAATTAGGTGTTGAGACAAAGAGTGTACATTATCTCCACTGTTATCCATCATCTATATGGATCACATTATGAATTAAAGTTGTATTAAATCTGATATCAAAATTGGAAATATCAGCTCTTTATATATAGGTGATGTTTTAGCTCTTTATATAGATGTTATACGCCTAAATAAATTCAGGACAATTCTGCTGGATTCCCTGACCAAATTGAATAACTGCTGTAATAAATTTATAAAATCACATTAAAAATATAAAAACAATGAAAACAGGCAAAAACATTGAAAACCTGAACTGTATTCTGAATGGTGAGCCTACAGAACACGTAAACCATTTCAGCTATTTAGGAACAATTTTTAGTGAAGATGGCAAATTTGAAAACAGACAGCAGAATTAGGAAAGCTGGTATGGTAGGAAGTGAGCTGAATAAATTTATATGGAATAAGAGAGATATTAGTCAATACACTAAACTAGCAGTATAGACGACAGTGTTCAAACCAATTTTAACTTATGGATCTAAGAGCTGGTTCAGAAATAAAACTTCTGGCTCATTTTAAAGACACTTACACACAGAGCAAAAGCCATTTGTTCTAATGATATAGCTCTGTCCACAGAACTCAAATATCTGTGCCATACGTTCTTGGCCAGCGGCTACAATCCCTACAAAATAGAGATAAAAATACTCCATAGCCCCATTACTTCTCCCTCCCCCTAATACACAGGAACACAACATTACCATTTCTATTCCCTATGTCACAGGTACTGTGACATAGGGAATAGAAATCATCAGAAAAGATAGCCAAAGTACTGATGAAACATGGCCTTCAAACCTCATGTTAAACTATGAACTCTGATCTGCTCACCTAAGGATAAACTTCACCCTCTAGCACACCCTGGAGTGTATGAAGTTCCCTGTGACTTGGCCTACTATGGGTGAACAGGAAGATCAGTTAACATCCACCTGGAAGAACATAAAAAAATATATTTGCTGCTATTACTATGGCAAGTCAGGATACCAGACCATGCATTGGATACCCCTTCACACAGATGTCCACTGAATTTGATAAGGCACCAAGAGGAAAGCTGTTCAAAACTCTCCAGTTATAAGGTGTAAATGGGACATTATATGAAGCGATACATAGTCTCTATTTGAGTTGTACAGATGATGTACTACTCATATCAATATGAGTAGTACATCATCTGAATAAAGCCAAGAACTAAATTTGTTTGATATCTCCCATATCTAATATTGGGTTTAATGCTACTTTCCTTTGTATTATGATCCATAGAGATGATTAATTAGAGTGGAGATAATGAATTCACAGAAATACACAAAGTAGGTTAGGTGTAAGATAAGGATGCACAGTATCTCCACTCTTATTCATCATCTATAAAGAGTGAAGATAGTGTGCACTCTTGTCTTACACTCACTTTACATCTAACCATCTCCATGTATTTTTTTCAATTCTAACTGCTGACATACAAATTAAATATAAGACTATGTATTGTTCTGTATAATGTTCCATTACCCAATATAATTATAGTGTTTTGAAAAGTTTTTCTCTTAGCACCTCATTGTGTCCTTTTTCCAGTTTATGCTCGTTAGAACTGGAATATCATATGTATAGAATTTTTTTTTTTTTAAATTACATAGATACTCAAGTACAGATCCTTTTTAAATTCTGATGATTTCTCAATTATTTGTTGTAAATGAAAATCTGATTTTGACAACCTCTATGTGGCCTAAATCTAGCTTCTTCTCCTAATTTCTCTTCCACTATGTTTCCTAGTCTCTTCTTTAAATTTACTTGCATATGTCTTATCTGGAACAATTAATAGAAAAATTCCTCTGTAATTTTCACATTCAGCTTTATTCTCCTTTTCCAATTGTCTAGCCCAAACAACCTTTGGACTAGGCCTTCTGAATTTTGCAGTATAGCCTCCAAAACTTTTATATCTTCATATTTTTGCATATTTGGTCAAATATCTTCTAGTTGCCATTAATTTCAGGCTTTCGATAGCTTTTTCTAACTCAATCATTGATAAGTATTCCTGTTTGCATACCTCTTGAATAATTTCTACACTGCTTGTTTTATTTAACATTATTGTCAAGTAATTTCTGCAAATATCTGGAATGTCTTCAGTTTTCTTGTCATGTTACCTTGATCATCTTTGATTCCTTAATATTTTATTTCATTTCTAAGCTTTTTTAATAACCTCCAGAACATTTTGCTGTCTTCCTGATATTGTCTTCTATGTTGCTATCTGATATTTATCTTTTGTATTATTTCATCTAAGTGTATCAGCAGAGCATTAATATAGATTAATCAATATTCCATGGTTTGATTCTGAGAGATTTATTAGAATTAAAGATACCCTTGAGGTATTTTTTTAATCTACATTGACGTTTTTGTCCATACTCTTAGATCAAATGCATTTTTTTTATAAAGCTTCTTGCAAAATGAATAGATTATGAATGCAAACAAAATGCAGTTTTCCTCAAATATTTTTAAAAGAAAAATTTGCCTTCTAAACTCTTCTGAGCCAAATGTATATTTTGACTAATGAAACCTTCTTTTAATAGAATATAAAATGTTTCTTGTTTTGAAACAATATGATACCAAAGTATGCTTTTAAAATTCATTTAAGCTTTTACAATTTGGAGTTAACTGCTGTTTATTTTTTCTCCTCTTTGAAATAAACATTTTCTCGGTAATATTATGACTATATGGAGTCACTCTCCTCTATGCTTTCTCTTGATGCGCTTCTCTTAAACAACATAGATATTATCACTTTATCCCATTTCTCACTATGAAGTGCACAGGAGTTATTATTATTATTCTGGACAACTCCAAGGAGTCTACAGGCTCATCGAGGGAGGCCCTAACATCATGTCAAGAACAACTATTCGACATTCACACGGTATCTATCATACCTCGCCTTGAACTCATTCATGGTCGTAGCACTCACAACAGACTCTGGCAGCTTATTCCACTCATTCACCACTCTCCAAGTAAAAAACCCAGCTCTAACATCCCTGCTACCCGCATTCTTGCGCCCAGCTTCCGTCTATGGCCCCTAGTCCTCCCACCACCAGTCCTATTCTCAAAAATATCTTCTGGATTAATCTTATAGAAACCCTTCAGTAATTTGAATCTCAATCATATCACCCCTTTTCTGCCTATCGACCAATTTTTGCAACACACAAATCTTCAACCTGTTCTCATAAGGTTCATTCCACAGACCTGCTATCAACTTGGTCACTCGTCTCTGGATCCTCTCCACCTCCTCCCCATCAAGAAGAAACCCTGGTGCCCATATCTGGGCACAGTAGTCTAGATGGGGGTTTTATCAAGGCTCGATACAGAGGAACAATAACTTGTTTGTCTCTGCTTGTTAAAGTATTTTTCAGAAGCCAAGTGATTTGATGAGCTGATTTAGCCACTTTTGCAATGTGCCCCCTAAACTTCAATTCCCTATCCACCAACACTCCCAAATCCCTGGCCTCATCAATTTCCTGGAGTACGGTTCCATCAGTGTGATATACTGCTGCTATTCTTTTCACCCAAAATGCATAACATTACACTTTGCCACATTAAATTGACATCCATTTTCCCTAGCCCAGTCCTCCAAACTGTCCAAATCATCCTGTAAAATTTTGACATCCTGTGCACTCACAATTGCTCTACCCAACTTTGCATCATCAGCAAACAAGTGAACACTTCCTCTCAGATCCTTTCCTATATCATTGATGAACAAATTGAAAAGTAGTGGTCCAAGAACAGAGCCCTGCGGTACACCATTAGTCACAAGCCGTCTTTTGGACTCAACTCCTGAATAAACCACTCTCTGGTATCTCTCCATCAACCACCCTCCTATCCATCTCACCAACCCTATATCCATCCCCATCTGCTCCAGTTTACTGATTAGAATTCCATGTGGTATCCTGTCAAAGGCCTTTGTAAGGTCCAGTAGAATCACTGTAAATCCATTACCCTTATCCATTTCAGCCATCACTGTGTTATAAAACGTGAGCAAATTACTGAGGCATGATCTACCCTTCACAAAACCATGTTGTCCCCCATACAATATCCAATTTTCATCTATCCAATCCTGTATTCTTTTCTTGACTAATTTCTCCAAGACCTTGACAACGATTCCTGATATGCTAATCGGTCGGTAATTTACAACAGCAGTCTTGAAACCTCTTTTATGCAGTGGAACTATTTTCCCCTCTTTCCACCCCCTCGGGACTAACCCAGACCCGAGACTCAAACAAAATGGTCAAGGGTACTGACAATTCTTTAGCCGCTCTTCACGTACGACACGAGCTGGTATACCATCCAATCCCACAGATGTATTGACATTGGGGTTATGCAATAGACTACTCACCTCCACTTCATTCACCACAATTCCTGTATAATCTATTGGTTCATTCATTTCTGCGATGTCACTACCTGGATGATATATTCTTGCAAAGTGCTCACTCAGTAACTCAACTATATCAACTGATTCAGTTACCTCCCTACCATAGGCATTCTTTAAAATCATTCTTATCGAAAAAACTGTTTAAGATTCTCTTTAGCCTGCATGGCCAATGTTTTTTCGTAATCCTTTTTTGCTTTTCTTACCACACTCGTTACCCTTCTGGCCTGCACTTTATACTGTTCATGTGCCTGCCTGCCGGTCACCTTTCTCCTTAAATTCCCCCCCATAGTTGTTTCTTTTTTTGCAGCTCAAGCTTAATGGTGTTATTCATCCATTTAACCTCTACTTGATTTATTATTCGGTCTCTAGGTATACAGTCAGCCATTGCTTCATGCAAACACTTCTTAACTGCCTCCCATGCACTATTAACTTCTAGCCTTGCAGTTGTACATGCCATGGCACTGAACTAATCAAACTCCTAAGCTTGTCATACTTTCCAGCCCGATAATTCCACATGTACCCTGTCTTAATTATAAATTCCACACCTTTAGCCACCTCCCAAGTCAAGACCCTATGATCACTCTCACCAATTGGTGGCAATGTGGTCATATTTGTTACAGCGAAATCCTCAGATGCAATTACTAGATCAAGCACTCTCTGACCCCTAGTATTTTCCATTACATGCTGTCGCAGATAGTTATCCCATAATAACCGCATAAAATCCAATTCCTTCCTCCCATGTGTTCTCTCCTCACTCCAATCAATGCGACCATAGTTGAAATCTCCCATAATAATTTCCCTCCTTCCACTCATTTCTTCTATTTGCTTGTGCATACTATCTCCACCATCTTTTCCATCACCTGGTCTATAGCAGCACCTAATTGTATATTTTGTTCTGCTAGCCACAATCTCACACCAAATGGCCTCAAATGTGCTCTTTTCTCTATTTTATTCTCTCTGTCATTCCTGAACACACTATACCCATCACATTCAATCCCACTAGCTATATCATCTACAGTCAGCCATGTTTCACTAATGCCAATAACCTGTGGTCTGGAAATACCAATCATGGCCAGAAATTCTTCCTTCTTGTTCCTAATACTCCTAGCATTAGTGTACATGAATTTCAGACCCCCCATTAGCCCCATCCCTACCTTGATGCCTTATACTAACTATCCCATTCTGATTTGTTGTCCTTCATACTCGCTCGGGCATATTATACTTTCATACACTCAACTGCCTCCCTAAGGTCTGCATATCTACTCCTCCCCCCCCCCCCCTTAATAAATCTAGTTTCCCTGATTCTGCACATCTACTTCATTCAACAACACTTTTTCAAGTCTCCTTACACCGAATCCATTCAAATGCAAGCCATCCATCTTATATAGATCCTTTCGCCCATCGAACTCATTCCACACGTCCACAAATTCCACACCACTCGTCATACATAACCCACGCATAAAGTCATTTGCAATTATGGCCCTCCTTTTAAACACTTCACTGTCATACCGCAGCAAAAGACTAATCATCCTAACTCTCTCACCCTTTCCTTTTGCTCTCTAATAGACTCAGTTATGTCCTTGATTGTCGCACCAGGTTGGTACGATTTTGTCAAATCCTCTACTAACACACCTCGTACTAATGCATCTCCATACAGCACTCTCTCCTTCATTTTATTTAAGTTCACACTCATATTTTTCCTATCATACTTTTTATTATTGGCTGGTACACCCATTAGACTTTTGTTCATATGTTCTAGCTGCCACTTTGCTCTTTGTGTCGCTCCTCTCAACAACACGATCTCACTCATAGCATCTATCTCATCTTTTTTATTTTCTGTTAAACCATTAATTTGCTCTGTATTAATACCATCATTCACACTTTCTATATTCACGCCCTCACAGTTCTCTGGTACAACCTTGCCATTTCTTGTCATATCATTATAAATGATATGACAAGAAATAGGCATTTTCTTCATTCTGAAGTTTGACAAAAATATCACATTCACGACCTGAAATACACTTTAATTCCTCATTTTTTTTACATTTTCTACACACATTCACTCCTTTATTATCATCTAACCATATGCCAGCCGCACTCCGCAAAGCATACATTTCACAGATAATACACTGAATAATCTCCTTTATATTACGGTTATTGAATAAAGATGGCGAACCATTATTACTAGCCGCCATTTTCCTTCTTACAGGAGCCATACTCGCTTCTATCGTACTTTATCAAATTAATAATTGAAACACCAAAAACACACAAACAGACACACTAAGATACGCAAAGCAAACA
Organism: Typopeltis vanoorti; assembly: GCF_054136105.1. Taxonomy (NCBI): domain Eukaryota; kingdom Metazoa; phylum Arthropoda; class Arachnida; order Uropygi; family Thelyphonidae; genus Typopeltis; species Typopeltis vanoorti. The sequence goes on from NC_143565.1 coordinate 51,928,200, forward strand.
AAACTACGTAATATTCAAGTAAATCTGTCAATGATAACTTAAAATGACACTTATCTTATCAGGAGCTCTCAACGAACACTACCAACTTCCTTCCATATTGGAGAAAAGATTAATGAAGTGGTTTCATCACTGGATTTAAAGTGACTTTTTTGATGAACAGTTTTAATTATGATTTTCTTTACAGGAATTTCTCCTTCAATTTTCTTTTCTTTTTCATTATTGTCAAGTGTGACACACAGTATATGCTTTCATTCTTATGATAAAATTTGAAAATCTGTTAGTCTTAGTTGTACTTAAATATTCACAATTTTTGAAATAGTCATCTGATTCTAAATTATGCTTAAATAGAATATATGAAATTTTTATGAATGATATATTTTGTGGCCATTGTTGATTTTGGAAAAAATATGCCATCAATTATAGATCAAGATTAAAAAAATGAAATTAGAATGATATCATTTAGAAATGGCTGGAAAATATCAACATTATTTTTGTAATCAGCATCTTAAAATTTATTCGGAGTACTTAATTTTGTCAAAGAAATAAATAAAAAAATAAATCAGTTTTTGACCATTGCTTTTTTTTTGCTTCATATAAATAATAATGTATTATTCTTTTGTGAATTTGATGTTATCTGTTTTGGAGATGCCATCATGCATGGATTGGTGGTTTAAGGTTATAATTAAAATTTTAAATTAATGTGTTTTCTACATAGATGCTTCGTGAAAGGTTTAAAGCATTTGCTCAAGATACTGAGATGACTGGCACAGAAAGAGTAGCAGTTGTGAACAGCAGTGCAGATCAGTTGATTGCCATAGGACATTCAGACAGTGCAACTATTGCTGAATGGAAAGATACAGTCAATGATTCTTGGGCAGATTTACTTGAATTAATTGAAACCCGTTCTCAAATGCTGGCAGCCTCTTGGCAGTTATATAAGTTCTTCCATGATTGCAAAGATCTATATGGGCGTATTCTGGTAAGTGTGTGTGTGTGTAAGTTACATGAACTTATATACACGCAATTTTTTTAATGCTGTAATAGGATTTAAAATCTTTTCTAAATAAACTCATATTTAAGTAACAAATTATTTACATTTATAAGTGAACAAATGAATAACAGTAATTAAAAGAATAATTAAAACTATTACTTAATGGAAGATTAAAATCAAATCTTCCTGGCATTCATATTTTTATTTTATTGGAATTATAGTGAGATGCAAAATATCTTATTAAATATATTGTTATATTCTTCTCTTATCTTGCATTTTGGGGAAAGGGAGAAGAGAAGATAGCCTAAAAGGGCTTCTTTTTTTTTAATAATTTCCATACTATTATGATGTGATAGCTATACAAAATAGGGTTTACTCTTTGATGCTATTTTCTCTCCTTTCCTCCATCTTTAATTTTATCTAGCATGCACAATAAATCTTAACTTCACATAGTTTCAATTGATCTATACTAAATTACCTTCATTCATTTTATATATATATATATTTTTAGAATGTTACTCTTAATTCTATAGTTTTTTTTTGTTTTTTAATTTATATCTGTCCCACTTCACATGAAAGGATGACTGTGGTACATTAGTGTTATGTGTGGAATCAGTGTCATTTGTGAAACAGCTATGGTTGTATTTGGACCACAAAAAGAAATCAGAGTAGTGATAGATGCCAATTCATTGGAACAGCATTAATGGGATTACCTGTAGAATAGGTGTAAAGCAATCAAATTAACAAACTTAGGTATTGGATGTTATTCATGACATATTTTAACAGTCTTACAACACCAAACAAAACTAATTTATAAAAGGATTTATTAATTGGCTTAAATTTTGCTGAATTTCAAACTAACCATCTTCAGAGCAAAATGACATGTTACAGTTTGTGCCAGAACATGTAACAGTCAGTAAGTGAAACAATTCAAATGTAATGCACAAAAAAATCTAAAGACCTAAGTTGGCATCCTCTAATGTTGAATAAAAGATGTATTACAGTTGAGTAGGAGTTGATCTTAAAATGACACTCTCCCAGTTTTTGACAGATTAATGCAACTAAACTTGTTAAGGTTATGATACTTCATTACCATTGCTGATGCTAAAAATAGTCTTCTATTTTCTTCCATTTAATAAACATCCTTTTATAAATTACTTTTGTTTGGTGTTGTAATGCCATTAAAATAAGTTATGAATAGGCATAAAGCATAAATGAAATAAATCATTTGGGAAGCAGTGATTGAAGTGAGTCAGTAAGAAAAAGGTCATTAATTAACCAAATTGATTTTTTCTGGAGAGTATCGTGAAGTGCATTTCTTGAGAAGTAACAGACATTAAGTTTTTTGGTGACTGAGGGGGCTTTGGATGTTGTATATTTGTGCCAGGAAAGGCTAGAAAGTATCACTTCAAAGATAAATCTGATCTTCTCTGAGCAGCTGAGTATAATCAAATGTATAAAGAGAGACAAGAATTTTATTAATTTCTTTTTATTTACATTTTTTATAATAGAGAAGAAAACTGTGTTCTAGCATACATTTAAGTTCACTAAATTGCCTTCACCCCCTTTAAGGAATGAGATAATTTAAATCGTTGGTCATGAAAAATGTCAAAGATTGGAGTAATTGAATACTTTTCAGTCAAGGTTTATCAGTCAAGGATATGAATGGGGTGTGCTATCAGCAGACTATTGATTAGATTGGATGGGAAATTGATTAGAGAAAGTTTTTTCCTCTATCAATTCATTACATTGATAGGGGAAGAAACTCTGACATTGCACTGATAAAGAAAGCTGAAGAGAGAAAATTGTTTCAAGTTGTAAATGAGATATCCAGATGTGTATTAGGTGTCTTGATCTACTTTCCTTCATTTGGTTTTTAGTATCCTTAAGTCTTTTTTATCTATAGCTCACTCTGTCTGCTTCCTCTCTTTATAAACTTCTGTACCTTTCAAAATATATTTCAGCTGTTACTGTGTCTCATGTCATTACCAAAATTGTTTTAATGAATATTAGTTATGTAAATTGACCATCCTCAGGAAATTAGCTACAATGATGGAAATTACTTTTTTTTTTTTGTCAGTATACTTTTGGCCTTGAGGGTCATATTTGTCTAACAGCTCTATTTTATCTGCCAACAGACTGTATCCTATGACCCCTTTGAAATGTTTTTTTTTTTATTTTTTTTATAACAGTAATAGGCACCATTGTTAGAATGGTGTGTCGTTTGGCTAAAAATAATCATGATTTCTATTCTCTTAAGAAATCCAGTATAAGGGCTCCTCATGTGAAGGTGAGTTTGTCAGTCTCTGTATGATAGCAAAGTTTTTCCCTTCTTGATACTGGGCCTTTCCCCCTCAAAACAACATGCAACTGGCAGATACAGGAGAATATGAAGATAGGATTTAACCTAGCTTAGTAAAAAATGTTTAAAAACAGCTAAGACTATAATGAGTAATTTAATACATGCATGAAACATGATACTTAAAGCTGATACAATCTAATATATATTAAGAATTGATTTTTCTTTTATGTACAGGAAAAGCAAAATTCAATGTCAGACGAACTAGGAAGAGATGCACTTAGTGTGTCTAACTTGCAGAGGAAACATGTGAATTATGAAAATGATCTTCAAACATTGGGAACTGCAGTAAGTATGAATGTGTATAACACTCACTTTAACAGTCTACCAAAAAAAAAAAAAAAAACTACTGACTAGAGTGCTCTAGGCTAGTGATTTTCAAACTTCTTAAAGAAAACCCTTCCCCTTTTTCCCCTCCTAAAAAATTCTTCTCCCCCTCCCAACTTTACATAACACAATACTCATCAATTGTTTCTTAGCATGTATATTTTATTCTGGTAAAACTAAGATGTTCTTGCAGCTTTTTTGATGTTATACAATTATAGTTCAAACCATACTAAAAGTAAAATAGCAGACATAGATATTTATTCTAAAAATTAAACTTGCAAATTTCTAAATTAGTATATTAAGCATTTCAAGTGTTTTTAAATGTTTTTAATGCTATATTAAATTAAAATAAGTGGATAGAATATTGAGTACATGTGGGAGTTGTGTTCAAAAATAAACAATAATGCTGACAATTGCTTTGTGCCCCCCCCCCCCCAAAAAAAAAAAAAAAAAAAGTCTCATCCACTGAGGGAGAGTGCCCCACAGTTTGAAAACCACTGCTCTGAGTATAAAGCTGTTCTAGAGGGAATTTATTATAGCAGTCTGTCTACATGAACAAATAATTCCTGTGGATCCTATGAGTTTGTTATAGTGAGAGTTCACTGTATACTGATTTTATATGAAAAATATGTTGTTATTAGATAGCTGGTTACTTTGACACTGCTAAATCCCAAGTTGTTCCTATCCCATTTTGCTAAAGGTCCACAAACCATGAATATAACATCTGACATTGAAATATGAACATAAGACATACATCATGTCTTATGTCTTATGAACATAAGACATGATGTATGTAGGCGCTATAAAATGCTTTCTCTTTTTTTAATGGGAGTAGATATTGCATTGAATTTAATAAGTACAGTAGGTGATCGGTTAAAGAACATTTTGAACTGTGAACAAATCGGACAACGAACACTTTCGCGAAAGAATTTTATGTTCGGATAACGAACACCTCACAGATCAAACACAAGAAGAAGTGACGCTGTGTGTAAGATTTGTAGAACTGTATTTTACTTCCATCTATGAATGGTTTCTGGAACGAGACTTTGACAGTTGTATACATAACCTTTTTGTGCGCTAGTTGATTTCTGTTCTCTGAATTTTTATTTAAAAAAAAAAAAAAAAACTGATAATATTATGGGCCTAAAAAGAGTGGAGTGTCAAGAACTGTGCTCACCATAGAAACCAAGCAAGAGATAATAGCCAAGGTAGAGAGTGGGTAGAAGATGGCTGATGTTGCTAGGCAGTATGGCTTGAACAGGTCTACAATAGGCACAATCTTAGCTAAGAAAGATATAATCAAGAAGACTCAAGCAGCTAAAGGAGTAACAAAAATCACATCTGAGAAACAATGATGTGCCATCCATGAAAAAATGGAGAGATTGCTTTTAGTTTGGATAAAAGAAAGGGAAATGAAAAGAGATGTAACTAGTATGACTATCATTCAAGAGAAGGCTAGAGAAATTTTTGAAGAACTGAAGAAACAAACTCCACATTCGTCACATGAAGAGATACATGGATGGTTTGCAAAGTTTAGAAGGAGATCTGGCATTAACATGTGGTAATGCACAGTGAGTCTGCTAGTGCAGATAAAGAAGAAGCTGAGAAGTTCTGTCTCAAATTTCAAGAATTCATTAAAAAAAGAAGGATATTGACCACAACAAATTTTCAGTTGTGATGAAACTGATTTATTTTGGAAGCGCATGCCGAACTGTACCTACATGACAAAAGAGAAAAATATTCCGGGGCATAAACCCATGAAAGACCGATTGACTTACTTTTGGGAGCTAACACTAGTGGTGATATGAAGTTTAAACTGCTTCTTGTCTATCACTCTGAGAACCCTAGAGCATTTAACAAAAATTCCATAATTAAAGAAAGACTGCCAGTGATGTGGAGATCAAATGAAAGGGGCATGGGTCATGCAGATTCTTTTCAAAGAAGGGCTGTTTAAAGTTTGTGCCCCAAGCATCAAGGATTACCTTCAGACCAGTGAATTGCCATTGAAAGCACTGTTGCTATTGGACAATGCAAGAGGACATTGTCCTTGTGCATTGTCCAAAAGACCTTGAAGATAATTTGCTGGAAGACTTTCCCTGGCTGACAGTTCAGTTTCTGCCTCCAAATACCACTTTGTTGATTCAGCCAATCGATCAGGAGGTTATTGTGGGTTTCAAGAAATTGTACACTTGCGTGCTGTTTCGTCAGTGTTTTGAAGCATGTCAGTTCTCCTCAACGATGACATTAAAAACGTTTTGGAAAGAAAAATTTGATATTCTTGAAGCTATCCAGCTCATTCAAAAGGCGTGGTCAGAAGTAACTCAACGATAGTTGAATTCTGCTTGGCAAAAGTTGTGTTTATCCTGCATTCAGGCAGACTGAGATGATGTCCCTGAAATTATGGATGAAATTGTGACAACTGCTAGAGATCTTGAAACGGAGGTGAATGAAGATGACATTGAAGAGCTCATAATGGAACATGAAAATGATCTGACAACAGAAGAACACCAAGAAACTCAGTGAGATGTGTTTTCTTCTGAAAAAGAAGAAGACGAAAGAGGACCAATGTCAACATCTGCTATTAAAGATCTTTTGAAGAAGTGGGAGGATGTAATTAGAATGGCACCCAAACCAGGTTGAGGTCAATAGGCTTGGGGATCTCTACAACGACAATGCTATTAATCACTTCTGAAAAATCCTGAAGAGGATAGAAAAGCAATTGACATCGGACAGATTTAATGCCTCACAAACGGGAAAAAAAAAACATGACTGATGAAAATACAAGACTGTGTATGTATGTATGTATTGTTATTATAAATATTTAATATTATATTATAAATATTATAAATATTTATTATTTATTTATAATAAATATTATAAATAAATAATAAACGTAGTAAGAAATTATATAATTTTTTATTTATTTTTTTGGGTCTCCAGAACAAATTAATCAAATTCCCATAAAAATCTATGGTAAATCGATGATCGGTTAACGAACAATTCAGGTAGCGAACATCGTCTTTGAACGGATTATGTTCATTAACCGATCATCCTTTGAAATTTATTCTAGAATTTTATTTATGGATTATTTCAACAAAATCAGTTCTACAGTCACACTTCCATGAATATTCAAATGTCATTTGATGTCTTCAGCATGGAGGAAAAAAAAAATTAAAAAAGACTCTGTTACTTCAAAAAAGGATGGAAGCTGTTTATATTATTTTATTTCTTTGAGCAAGCTGAAGATTATATAATCCAGAAACCAATTCATAGTCCATTTTCAAGCTACTTCAGGACTTCATTATGTAGGATATGGTGGTCTCGTGTGAGGCAGTAAAAATTATCTATTTGAAGATATTATTATTATTACGCGACACCTCCAGGGAGTCCAAGGACTCATTATGGGAGGGTACACACTACTCTACTTCGCTAAATACATCTAATCCTCTTCACTGCAATTTAATTCTCCAACTATGACACTACTACCATCAACGCCATCTATCACCCATCACCAACAACAGTAATTTTTGTCTGTAAATTGCGTGTGTTCTGAAGGCCGATTTGTATGTGTGCGGGATGAAAAACCCTGCTACCACCGTACTTGTTCTAAGTCATTGTAGAAAGTAGTTGACCACAAAATGCTCAGGACCATTCTAAGATATGGAAATAAGCAATTATATCCTCTTTAAAAAGAGAATATAGTAGCTGTTGTGGTTCACAGTCTGTTGATAACAATGTATGTTTGCTTTCTTATACAAATCCCCCACCCACTCACACCCAAAAGCTTGTTCGATGGAAAAGATATCAGCACTGCATAAGAAGCACTAAAAATAATGAAATGATGCAATATCAGAATGTGTCTCTAGAATTTGAAGAATAAATAGGGTAGGAGTGAAAATACATATCTCTTATTAAGCAAGAGATTCTGAAACATGCTTCTAAAGCATATTTTTAAGAATTTCAGAAAAATATGCTGTGGATCAGTGTGCAAAAGGATGTCATCAGGTAAGAAAATTATAAGGCATAGGATAAGAGAATTAGAAGGATAATAAGGAAAGCTGAGTACAAGTATGAAAGTAAACTGGCTCTGGAAGCTGAATACAACCCAAAAAGAAATCTGTTGTTATGCTGCAAGTATAAGAAAAAATGAATGTGAAAGAATAACTACAGTATGCAGATGTTATGTGGGTGGAAGATTCAGAAGAGATTGTTCTACTAATGAGTGCCCATGTTATGAGCTATCAACTTGGCATGTGCAATATGAATCTCACTGCTACTTCTACATTGGATGAAGAAACTCATGTGTAAGAGGAGGGGTACTAAAGCTTTGCTTTGTCTTTGTCCTTGCTTTGCCTTTAAACTGGCCATATGCTTTGAGTCTCAGTACCGGGAAGATTCCAAAGAAGTGGAGCAAAGACTGATATGCACTGCTTGGAAAGAAGTCAATGGACACTACAGTATGAGGAACAAACAGCCATGGTGTCCACCTTAATAAGGTGTAGGACTTCCTTTCGCTTTGATGACCACAGCAATTTTACGGGACATGCAATAGCATTCAGTGGGAATTTTGGGCCATTCTTCCTGTAGGCATGTAATGAGGTCCTGAACTGTTGTGGGGTGGATGTCCCTTGATCTCACCCAGTGCTCCAGTTCATCCCACAAATGTTCAATAGGATTATGATCATGGCTCTCTGGAAGCCAGTGAAGTGTGGTGACATTCATGTGGTTACAGTTACAGCAGCAGTCTTATGACACAGTGCAGTGTCTTGTTGATTGACAATGCACTGGATCATTTCTGGAGGAATACACCACAGTTGAAGCATTGCATTGTCCAGAATGTTCAGATACCCCCTTAGAGTTCAATGTTCATGGCACTACAAACAGAGGTCTGATGCCAAACCAGAAACACAGGACCATACCATCACACTGCCACCTCCGAATTTCACAACTGGGTTACACACTCTGGTAAGAGACATTCACTGGACATCTGCCACACCCATCCATCTGTAATGTGTAGGGTGTAGTGTGATTCATCACTTGAAAACACAGCCTTCCAAGCTTCTATGTCCCATCGTACACACTCTTTGCACCACTGAAGATGATGCTGCATGGTGGTTTGGGTAATGTGGGCTTGCATATTGCAGTCCTACTATGGAAACTCATGTTGTGAGCCTTGGTTCTGAATGTTTTTGTGCAGATTTCTGTTCTAGTCGATGCCTGGAACTCAACATTCAATAGGTGTTGGCTGATGAATGGCAGTTTTTACATATTATAATATATTAGGGTATTATGTAGGGTGTTACGAAAGATAACGACGGTTACATTTGATAAGTGTGATGGGTTGTCTGTTGCAGGTAACACTTGCAGTTGACTCCCTGAGCTTCCATGGTGGCACTGACTTGAGAGCATCATATTCCTCCATCTTTGCAAAGCTATTATCAGTACCTCTTGAGTGGTGTTGAAGATTTTGGAAAAGTTGATAAGAGCTCAGATAAAGAAATGGATTGACACAAAGAATCTATACTTTGCAATGAACATGGGTTTACTAAGAGAAGATCAAGTTTGAGTAAACACATTTGATGATAATGTAACATTTGGGTCAAACAAGATGGATACACTATTATACTTTAGAAATTTGCTAATACCTTTATTTCTATATGGTTCTGCCAGTGGTGCTATCTATTTGCTTTCCTAACTTTTCTCAGAACTGTCATATATGTGGTCTGCTGTAAATTGATTAAATGTTCATTTAACTTAGCTCTCTGTACATAAGTTAAAAGTGGTTTGAAAATTTACTGCAAGTTTTGTGTTTTGTTCAGTTGACTCCATACCATGCCAGTTTTGCTTATTCTGTTGTCTATTTTTAGATTTAATTTACCCTCTTCACTAAAAACTGTGCCTGAGTGGCTAAAATGTTTTTATTGTTCTGCTTGTTTTCCTGGATGCTTTTTAATTGCAGATTTTCATACTAAATTTGTTGCATCAGTTTTTTTGGTTTACTTAGTCCTAAAGAGCTTGTACCGAATTTATATACAACATATCATCTGTGTACGATAAAGAGTTGAGTTAAATATCCCTGATTTCGATCTTAGGTTTAATGCTACTTTCCTACAATGTTGAAAAATATGGACTGTTTTCCCTCTTCCTATAAAATTATCTAAATATCCCTTTATGTTACTATTATAATAATACCATATATTGATAGTGTTCTACTAAAGATTATATGGAGAGGGGGGATGTCCTTTTTCATGAAAATATGTTAAATACTAAATTATGCTTTGGCTTTAAAAAAAAATAAAAAATGACCGAAAATTTAAATGTGAAATGTCTTTTTTGTAAATCTCTAAAAGTAAAAAGATTAACACATTCACATAATCACAAATATCTGTTACATTCTAATTAAAAAAAATAGAGAGAGAGAGAGAGAGAGTGGAGATTTATAAAAAAATAAATTTATTGAAAAAATATTTTCTTTGGGATCCTGTTTTAAAGCAAAACACAGCCCATATAATGAAATCACAGTTCATCAAGTTATTGAACAGTGCTATACCTTCCGTGAAATGGGCAGAGAGAGCATTCCTTGTAAATGAATTTGAGTTTTACTCCTTGATGATGTTCTTCAATCATTTTCATGGTTGCTTTAGGGATGGAATTGCTTATTTTTGAAGAGAGAAAGTCAAAGAAGTTTCCCACTCTCCTGATGTCATTGGTCTGCAACAAAGAGGTAAATATTTTGGGATGCTTAAGCATCCCAAAAGAAGGTAAAGAACCTATTAGGGTTCTTTACCTTCCTCTGAAGGTGGGGAGGAGTAAATCGTGTTCTCAATAAATAAATAATCACTTTTCATGTATTAGTTTCAACATCTGATTCTGGATAAATGCATATGGCTAAATATGAAAAAGAATTCCTAAACAAGTCTTGAATACTCTGTCATGGTCAGAATCATATCAAATGAAGGCAATAATGAATTCAGTTTCAGTGCATTATCAACAATTTCCTTCATATTTTGCATTGTGAGTTCTTTTGTGATCTCTGCATCATCTTATATCATTTCAAGGCACAAAAAAATTGATTAAAACTGTCATGGCACTTCTGTGTCTGGTTTACTTTTGGTGGCTGGATCCTAACCCATCAAAATTAGGCACAATTTGGGACCATATTTTCCATGCTGCTAACATGGGATTTCCAGCTGACAAGACAAAGTATTATAGCTGATGTTATGACTTTCAGAATTTTAATCCTAGCTTGGCTTCTTCAGTTTCTAATAACTAATCTAATTTAATCTAATAATTAAATTAATGATGTGGTGGTATTCAGGGGACAAAAATTTGACTTGTGTATATCCTGTGGAATATTACAGTTATAAGTTAAGAGCTGATGCATTATTGATAGATAGTAAAACCTTCTTTAGTAGGTTCTCAGTGTGACAATATTGCTATTCTGTTGGATTTTTATGATAGTGACATCCAAGTTGGATAAAGCGAATGGCTATACAATGATACTGCTGGATTTTGCATAGGTGCTCAGCAGGATACCATGTGGAACTCTGTTACAAAAACTGGAACAAATGTGGATGGTTGTAAAACTGGTTATGGATATAAGGGTGGGTGATGAAAGATATCAAAAATTAGTAAATGGAATAGCAGAATCCTGTAGAAAGTGAGTGACCAGTGGTGTGCCACAAGGTTCTTTGGTAGGATTACTACTGTTTAATTTGTATATAAATCATACAGGAAATAATTTAAAGGGAGACATTCAGTTGTTTGCAGATCAACAAAATTAAATAGGGTAATAGTTAATCAAAATAATGTCGAGAGCTTACAAGATGATTTACATTGGCTGTGATAGTAGGGACACAGCATACCGGATGTCAGTTTAATGTGAAAAAGTGTAAAGGTATGCATTTTGGAATAAACAGATTACAAGCTGTGTACCACATTGAGGGGACTGTGCTCCTGGTATGAAGTTTAGAGGGCAAGCATATCGCTAAGGGAGCCGGGGTAGCGCACAAGATTAACTTGTTATTGATATGACCATATCAGGATTACTGTGTTCAGGTCTGATTACCTGGGTTTCTTGGGGATGAGGAAGTGGTGTAGAGGGGGGGCTATGGTCTATGGAATGCTCCCTGTGAGGAATAGATTAAGGGTTTGTGGTTGCAGAAGTTGGTTGATGGGGGAGGAAGATGGGTCAAGTTACTTAAAGGAATTTATGGATTTAATACAATGGAAATATTTCAGCGCTTGGCTAGAGTAAACAGGACAAGGGGTCATCCCTGGAAATTGGGTAAATATGTGGTTAGAAGAGTGTAAGGACTATTTTTGGAGAGTGGTGAATGAATGAAATGGTTTACCAGTATCAGTTGTGAGTGCTTTGTTGTTAATGGATTCAAGAAGAGGTGCAGTAGATATTGTATGAATAGTTTGGGTCTTCACAATTAGTCTCTGGACTCCATGGAAGTACCCATGTGATAATAATAATAAAATAATTCACAACTAATCATGAAAAATTTTACCTATGCCTTTTGATTACAATTCTTAACATTTACTGGAAGTTGAGATTTAATGATGTTCGTCAGTGCTCTTGGGTTCTCAGAAAGATAAAGAATGACGTGCAGTTTCCTCAATTTTTTTGCAAACTATTTCTGTATTTGTGAAATTTGTTTCCTGCTGTGCTATTTAGGTCCTCAGCTATAATGGCTTTTCTTTTTTGTTTGTCCCCTCCTCTGTATTAACTCAAAGAATTCTATTCTATGTCCCCCCCCCCCTCCCACACACACACATGTGGTCATACCTTCTATTTGATCGTAAACACAAAATAAGTCTTGTTCATTGTTCCATTTTAAATTTGCCCACTCTCTTTTACTTGAAATTGTATGCAATCCAAGCACTTTATCTTCATGTTTGTTGTAAAATACTATATTTACTCCTTCCTTACCCTGATTACTATTTTTCCAAATATAATAGGTCTATTATTTAGAAATATTGCACTTTTTTTTTACTCTTCATCTTTGTAACACCATTTATTGATGACTTCTGTAATTCTTCTGTCAGCTCTCATCTTTTTCATTGGTGTTTGTAATGTTAATGAAGCCTGTCTTCAATTCTGTTGATTTTGGTGTTTCCAGTAAAATTCCACAGTTTGTCTTGATCTTTATTCAACCAGCTGACATCCCCAGCCATTATGATTTATTCATCTTTTATCATCATATTGGGTAGAATTTATGCAAATAAAGAATTCAGTTTGATCACCTATGTCTCAAATTGTCAATTCATTCTCATGTGTTTAGTATCCAGGTGGATACTGAACATATGAATAATGGATGTATTACAGGAAGGGGTGAGAATTGGGCATCAGTCATAATCCCTTACCAGTTCATGTTCCTTACATGCTATGGAGAGTTCTCCAGTTAAATATTTCTAATCCTTCAGCACCCCTAGCATCATTTTTCTGCAAGAGGGAAGTACATTTGATAACATTTAGAAGTGGTAACAACAGTTCACAAATTGACTACATTTTGACTAGAAGAAAACATCTTAAGTGACAAATTGTAAGGTAATTCCAACAGATCAAGTGGCACAGCAACACTGACTGCTGTGTGCAGACTTTAAAATAAGATTGAAGATAAGAACCTCTGGAAGCCATGGGATGAAGACAATTAAGTGGCTTCGCTTAAAAGAAGAGAGTGTGAGGAATCGTTTTAGGGAGAGGGTGTGAGAGAGGATTTCGGATGGAGTGGAAAGTGTACAAGATTGGTGGAAACATAATTCAAAAGTAATCCTGAGCTGTGCAATCGGGATACTCTGTGAGGCATCTGGAAAGATTAGAGAGCAGGAGGAGGGTTGGTGGTGGAATAATAATGTACAAGAAGCAGTGACAGCTAAGAGGAAGGCAAAGCAGAAGTGGGATGAGTGGAAGTCAAGAGTGGAAGAGGACAGAGAGGTGTACAGACAGAGAAAGCAAGAAGCCATGAGAGTTGTGGCAAAGGCCATGGCATATCAAGATCTGTATGATCAATTAGAAACAAAGGAAGGACAGAGAAAATTTACCAAGTAGCAAAATGTAGAAACAAAGCAGCAAAGAACATCTTACATGTGAGGCAGATCAAAGATGCTGAAAGAAGAGTATTATGGGGGGATATGGACATAAGAAACAGATGAAGAATATACTTTGAGGGACTTTTGAACGAGGAAAATGCTAGGAATCACAGAGAAGATGGGGAAGCCTTCTTAGGGGATGGTGCAGAACATCAGTAGAGTGGAAGTGAAGGAGGCCATGAAGAAGGTGAAGAATGGAAAATCGGTGGGACCAGACAGGATTCCAGTGGAGGCATGGAAGGCACTAGGGGAAGAGGGAATTGACCTCTGTGGGCCCTGTTTATGAAAGTTTGCCAACAGAAAATATACCCGAGGAATGGAGGGAAAGTATTCTTGTTCCCATCTACAAGGGTAAAGGGGATGCACAAGACTGTAAGAATTACAGAGGAATAAAGTTGATGTCCCACACAATCAAAATCCTAGAATGGGTTCTTGATGGAAGATTGAGGAAGAAGGTGGAGAGAAACAATTTGGCTTCATAAATGGTAGATCAATGACAGATGCTATCTTTGGGTTACGGCAGATGATGGAAAAGTTTTGAGAGAAACAACGAGAGCTACATCTGGAGAAAGTATATGATAGAGTGCCAAGGCAAGAAGTCTGGAGGTGTCTGAAGGAGAAGAAGGTACTGGAGAAATATGTCAGGTTGGTGCAGGAGATGCACGGAAATGTGAAGACAAGAGTTCGGACCTGTCTGGGACAGACAGAAAGTTTTCACGTAACAGTTGGCTTGCATCAAGGGTCAGCATTAAGTCCATTCCTGTTTAATATTGTGATGGAGGTGGTGACGGAGGAGGTGAGAGAAGACGCTCCTTGGACTATGCTATATGTAGATGCTGAGTCTCATGCCTCTCTCCATTTTTTCAGTCTCATGCCTCTCTCCATTTTTCCAGTTTAGCTGCCACTTTGTGGCAGCTAAACTGGAAAAATGGAGGAAAGTACTGGAAGAGAGAGGTATGAGACTGAGCAGAAGCAAGACAGAGTATATGTGTTGCAAAGTGGACGGCGGCAGGATACAGATATGGAGCTGGAATGAAATGTCATCAGGAAGGTGAGAGACTTTAGATACTTAGGTTCAACAGTGGAAGAAGATGGAGGTTCTGAGAAGGAAGTGGGATGCAGGATATAAGCAGGTTGGAGGAACTGGAAAGAGATATGACTGAAGTGCTATGCAGTGCCGTGCCATGGGTAGGAGGCGCCCTTGTGCAAAACGTTTTTCAGTGCCCCCATAAAATAAGTTTCCATGAAAAATTTTGCAAAAAATTTAATTTTGTTAAAAGTACAAAACAGTTTATATGCATATATAAAAATAAATTTTATTTAACAGTAGTAGAACATTGTAATCGCTGAAATTCATAAATAAGAAATTTTTAATAATAAACATTTTCAAAAATGTTTATTCCTTAATATATAAATACAACAGAATATATATATATATATATATATATAAACAAATTATTTTCAATTGATATAATTGATAAATCCATTATAAGCTCTCAAGACATTGTTGACCGCAAATAATTTTTTATTAGTTTCAGTTTTGAAAAACTTCTTTCCCCTGATGCTACGGATATTGGTAATGTTAAATAAATACGCATCACAATCACAGTATTCGGAAACGTGTCGGGTAATTTATTTTCGTATATATAATTTAAAACATCCTGAGGAGCAGACTCTTTTTTAATAAAACATTGCAAAGTTTTTAATTCCTCAAATAAAGTCATACCATCAATATCGCGATTGTTGGAATCTTGATTGTAGCTCAGTTTTAAGTGCAAATCTTTACAATGTTTCATTAAATCTTCATCGCTCCAATCTTTTAATTTGCTAATGTCTCTTATAACTTTGAAGTCTTCGCTATGTTGTTTTAAGAGCATGAATCTTTCCGTGCCTGAAATTATTGTTGTGTCTAAAATCGCAAAGAAAAAAATTATTTTAAAATTTTGTTTAGGATCATGCATTGTCTCATCTGATACTTTGTAACCAAACTTTTTTTATTTTTGTTCTTTTGCAAATGTCTGGAAAAATAGGATCAATATTAAGATTGCTTGCTACTTCTTTTGCAGTTCTAATAATATTTTCAAAATATTGGTCTGTTCGGCAAGTATTTAATTCTTGTATAACATAATCAAGATTTTCTGTAATTTTTCCTATATCAAATGTCGGATTCTGCATTATTTTGCTTGCAACATTTACGAGACTTAAGATTTCATACCAAACATGAACAGAGCAAATAAATGTAAACGAATAAATCTTTGAAATTAAGTTGTCTGCCTGAACTCTAGAATCGATATCTTTAGTTTCATCTTCCGTAATATCAAAAAGAACCTGGTAAATTTCCTTGATATTATTTTTAAGTGGCTTTATTGCTTCTACTCTACTTTCCCACCTAGTAGCAGAAAGTGGTTTCAAATTTAAAACACGAATATGTTTTTTTAATATAGCCCAACGTTTCACAGATATTGAAAAATAATTATATAATTCCTGTATTATCCCAAAAAAATTTACAGTTTCACAATATATCTTAGCTTCATCATTAACTACCAAATTTAATGAATGAGCAGCACACGGAATAAAAAAAGCCCTTGAATTTATTTCAAGGATTTTTTTCTGCAGTCCATTATGTTTGCCTCGCATATTTGAACCGTTGTCATAAGCTTGGCCGCGTAAATCCGAAATGTTAATATTCAATAATTTTAAATAGTCCTTGCCCAGTGGTATCTTCTACAGATTGAAAACCCAAAAAATGTTCATGAATTTCTGCTATGTTTGTATCTTTATTTTGATTAACAAATCTAATAACAATAGATAATTGTTCTGTGTGGCTTATATCAGGAGTAGTGTCAAGAATTAATGAATAATATTTCGCTTCTTTAACCATTTCTAAAATTTTTTGTTTTATAGCTTCAGAAATTATACGGATGATTTCATTTTGTATTTTATCACCTAAATAATGAGCAATGTTCCTTTTTTGTGATGTTTGGATGTGATGCAAGTGTTCTGCCATTATCGAATCAAATTTAGCGACAGTTTCTACTAACTTCAAAAAATTGCCGTTATCATTTTCAAAAAGTTTTTGTGAAGAACCTCTAAAAGCTATACACTGTCTTGATAATTATTGTATTATGTAGATTAACCGTTCTATAACAGATTGTCAATATTTTTTCTCAGTTTCGTATATAATCTTTGTTGTGTGCAATCAATAGTGCATTTCTTAATCAACGACATTTTAAGTTTGCTGTATTTTGAACAGTTTTTAATGTGCGTGGAACTTGTCTCGTGTATTTTTAGTATATGACTCAAATGTTGCCAATCGTTACAACCATATTCATTAGTAAAGTTGGGAAAACCGAATTTCGCGATTCTGAATAAACTAAATAACTTCGTAAAAGTTTTTCTCCATTTGCTAAAGTTTGATGATAGTATGAATCGGAAAACTTGCGGCCAGATTCATCTTTGGGAAATTCTTTATTAACTACTTGACGCGGGCAATGCTCAACTAAACAATCACTAACTTTGGTAGTTATGATTCAGCCAAGTACCTGGATCATTAACATTAAAATTTGAAGTTTCGTGTTTCGCTGAATCGGAATCCAATATTTCTTCTGCTGCAACTTCTGTAGACAGTCCAGTTTCATTTTCGCATGTAACATTTGTTTCTTCATAGTTACCTTGTGTCCTCTCTTTTTCTGGAGTAGAGCTACCTGGAGTACTTGCTTCGTTAGAACTTTCTGTTCTTCGTTTTTTATGTGGTCCTGAAGTTAAAAAAATTTATTCAGCGATCCAGCCAGTTTATGTTCCAGTTGTACTTGCTGCAATCGTCTTTTCCTGTTTTGTACACCAGATAACTTCTTTGGCTTTTTTTTTCGACATCTAAGGGTTAACACACTTGGTTAGAGTTTAAAATAAGAAGAGCGTTAAAAGTTGTCCACCAAAATAAATAATAATTTCTGAAATTTTCCCTTCAACTTATTTTTTAACCCCTTAACCGACTATTATTTCATTTTTCAGATGTTTTGAATAATAAATATGCTTACATTTTAGGTATTTTTTGAAAATTAACATGTAGAGATATTAGCCACAGATTGATTTCTCAGTGATATTTATTTAATATTTTTTACATTCTGGTAATTGTTTAATAATTAAGAAATTTCTAGAATATTAAAATTATTTATTAAAGAAATCAGTAAAAGGACCCCAACCCCCAATGTCTTCCAACCAGAACAAGAACAAATATATAAATAAATCTCTTATTGAAAATTATATATTTTCTAGACGTCTACCCAACATAACATAAAAATCTTTTGTTTTGTTTTGTAATTATCAAAATAAGATAATTAACTAAAATTAAACAATTTAACTGATTTTCAAACTTAGCAAAAATATAATAGATATACTTACTTTACATGAATAATAATCCAAATTCACAAAAAATTTACTAAACAACCATAAATATATTCTATAAAACAAAAGGCAACTGCACAGTAACACTGTTAGTGTAATGCGCAAAATGAAATGATGCAAAAATACACCAAAAATTATCAAGAAAGGGCCAATTGCAGTATGTGTAAACAAAGCTCATCTAAAGGGTTTTATAGCTCATAAATAACCTATGTTTATTAATTTAATTCAAGCCGCATCAGCCTGATGCGCCGATAGTCTATCCCACATATATACGGGATTTTTAGCTAAGCTCCCTCAGCTGATTAATATGTTTATAATTTATAAACTATTATCTTTAAAATATTATTTGTCTATCAAAATTCTAAAAATAAGTACACAATTAAATTCAAAGTCAAATTGTCCATTGTCCAAAACACAGAATACACAATACACTCAATATGTTTCACATTCAAAATTGAAATGACTCCGAAAAAAATGTGTGTGTTTGGATAGACGCTATTTCGTCTATTCAGATTCGAAGCGGAATTTAAGAAAACAAACATCGTAATGTACATTTATGTTTCAGACTAAATATTTTTGGATAGATCAGTGTTTCTGAAACTCCAGATATCCGTGTACCCTTCTTTAATTTTCATTATTACCAAGTACCTTTTCAAAATACCCTTATCAAAATAATAATAATAATAAATAAATAAATAAAAATATATTTCATTGTAACTGTGTTTTATTTGAATTTAGATGTACATTAAATAAAAAAAAACATGATTTATTTTTAATAGAACAAAATTTATAAAGATACTAATCATTTTTACTTAATATAAATAATTTATCATCAATGAGAGGAGTGAAATTGTTTATTTCTATATCTGCTATATTGCTCTCTTTTGTGCGTTTTATAAATCCAGTCTTTAACCAATGATTCATACTTAACAATTTGAAAGCTAAAAAAATTACCGTATTTACTCGACTATAACTCGCACTTTTTCCCAAAATTAAAGCTAAAAAATCTTGCTGCGAGATATATGTGGGAATTTTCAGAAACTAAAGTTTTCAGAAAAAAAAAAACTGAAAATGGGTATGACTTACCAAGAATCTTCTATTCTCCATCACTTCTTCTGTCCTCAAGAGCGGTTTCCTTGTGTGCAATCAGTTAACTACCCAAATGGAGTCATCTTCTTTCCCATTATATCAAGCAAAAATTACCAGTAATTTAAGACTTGAGATACGTAATGAACAATCCTTCTCAAATTACTAATGAGAAGTGAAAGATGTGCGCAATTGTAGGCCAGTATAATAGAGAAAAAGCCACTATTAAGAAGTGCATATGATTGGTGCAGTATTAACAAAAGATCGAGCTACCCAAACAAAACAAGCTGACAATTGAATTGAAATGCTAATTCTCTTAAACCGATTTCCATAATATCTGAAATGCATTCACTATATATTTCTTAGTTTTAACATGTTCATGACAGGGTAGTGTCAAGCAAAACCATATGTTGCACCTGCTGTATATAGCAGTTTCAGTTAGAGGGAATATGTCATTCATTAGTAGTTTTTATATTCCCACTTGTCTGTAATTGCACTATTTGTTGAGAAATATATATTAGTCTGCAAATGATGTCTGTGAACCTTATCCAGTGACATGATAAAACTAATTGGTTTTAGTGTTTCTGCAGTATAATGGCTGTTAGGGATAGCGTATTGTTTATTGCAGGAAGCGAATTATCGCTCAAGTGTGAAATTTGGGGAGATAGAAACCCGCAGTTTGAGTAGGAGAATTCATGCATAATATAATTTAATAGATATATATTTATATATGGACTATTAAAGTTTATGAAATTCACATCGTATAATACTTTATGGGTTGATTCCTTAAGTATCGAATAAGTGGGTTCGAAAATGTTTACTTTTAGTATGTATGACTAATTTTTTTATTAATAAAATATAATAAGCAGATATTTAACTGTCAATGGGAAATGGCGGCTTTTTATTTGTTAACTAAGCGCTGTATTTTTGTAAAATATCTTGTTGCCATAATACGGCTGAGTGAGTGCCCTTATTAAGCAGCACCGTGAGGTGCTGCTTAATAAGGGCGCTTACATTTGTTTCTGTATTCTCTAAGAGCACAACTGACTTATTTGCAGGATCTTTTGATATGCTTTCTTCTTTTCCTTCACTGCCTCTTTAACTTCCTGTGTCCGCCATGGAGTTCTGATTTTTCTATCCTTGCAAACAACCTCACCACATGCCTCTCTGGCTGAATCAATCAGTGTTTTCTTTAGGACTTGCCACTGAATCTCCAAAGTTTGGTTCCTGTTCTCAAACTCTTTCATTTTTTCTTAAATAATATTTGTGTATTTTAGTCTACAGTTCACATCTGAGAGCTGCTCAACTTTTATTCTCTTTAAAACTTTCTTGCATGTTATTCTTTTCAATACGAAATTCAATTTTATCCTGCTCAAGACTAAATGGTGATCACTTCCAATTTCAAATCCTGTGTCCTGCACCAGTGTGAAAACATCACTATCAACAATAACACAGTCAATGAGACTTTTCTTATTCTTTGCCTCTTCTCTCCGTGTGAATTTGTGCACATTTTTATGTTGGAACATTGTGTTAGTAATAACCAGTCCATGTCCTGAGCAGAAATCCAACAGGTATTTGCCATTATTATTAGCTTTGCTCTTTTCTCCAAATTTTCCCACAATATTTTTGTATGTGTGACAGTCATTTTCTACTCTGCTATTTAGATCCCTAACAAGGACCAACTTTTCCTTTTTCATTGTGTCAGTTGCTTTCTCTAAAACCTCAAAAATTCCTCCACTTCTACCTTAGTAGTATTAAACTGTGAATGAAATTGTTTGGTATATATATTTTTTTTTCTCATTCACATTTAACATAATATACCATATACCAAGCAAGACTTGTGTAAATATTATTTAATGTAAACAACTTATTTTACAATTTAATATTCATATAACTACCTTAATTTTGTCTAATATTTAATTATTTAATCAAAGATATATGTATTAATAATGAAAAGACTGTATTAAATATTTTTAAGCTATTTTAATTATTATTATGTTAATATTATAAGAACTTGTATTTGATAATTTAACTGTGCATTATTTGAATTGTAAATATTCTCTCTTTATTCCTGTTTGTAAAGTTTAACGTTATGTAATAGCTCAATTTTATTATATTTTGTTTTGTTGTCATGGAAACATATGTAAGTGAGCGAGCACGTTTTGGAACACCACATGAGGTTTCTTGAAAAGAGTTTAGAAAGAAATCACGAGAAGAATTTAGGCAGGAAGAATGAATATAAAAAGCAATGAACGCGGAAATTAGGAGCATTAGAGATTTATAGGAGAGAGATTGGCATTAGGTTGAAATCGGAGCATTCGGGAATCACAGTGCGATAATAGCGAGTCGGCAAGTCACTCAAGCAGCTAAATAAAGTCTACTAGTCGAGAGGCAGTTAACTAATAAGTTGTAGAATAACAATTATAGCTATGGAAAACAGCTGAGTGACTACTAAATAGACTAGCAATACTTGAGTTGAGATTTAGTTTCAGAGCCGACCTTTCAAGGACACACGGAAACTTGAAGCATAGCATGAAGTAACTAGAGAATAATTAGAGGCAACAAAGTTGAGTTTAATGATAGCAGTGTTAAGAATTATGGTACCTAAAGGATTAAATTGATATCGAAGGAGTAGGCAACTGTGCATATTAAACTTCAAGTTAAGCAATTATTGTGTGTTACCTTAGTACAAGAGTTGTTGGTAGAACACTGAATTAGTTAAGTGATGTCAAATGTAGTGCAAGCGGTTTGATCTATGCAAGAATGATTGATTGTGTGTATTGTGACCGTTAATTAATCCAGTTATTTCTAAGAAGATTTTTTTTTAAATGAGTGCCGTTAATTGATTAAAGTGTATACAGTTACAAAAAGTGTTCGCACATAAGTATATGAAGAAGGAAAATTGTTGATAAGAATATTCCAACCATTAATGTTCCTATGCAGAGATATGAGTGTGTTTCTTCCTAGAATATCCCTATACTAACAGTAACTGTTGCAGAGGTTAGCTAAAGCGTAGATTTCAAAATGTAAGCTTGTGAAAAAGTATTGCCACCAATAAATTGTATTTGAAACTAAAAAAAAACTATGAGATGTTAATGTGAATGATCACTAAGGAATTTTATGACATTAAGCTTTATTAAGTGTTAAGTGAACTGTGTGAAGACTGTATTTCAGATAACTGACCAATGCCTGAGTTTGTATGACTGTATTATCAGAAGAGCTACAGCATTTGTAATATCTTAATTAATGATTTTGAACTTATGTGTATAATTTGTGATTCTAAATTAAATGTTTGTTTTTGTTTATCTAAAGTTGTATTTTGCCTGAATCTCTTTTACTGCACCATTCATAAGATATTCGAACCAAAGCGGGTAAATTAAGTAAGTCAAATATACTCGGCCAGTATATATTTTAAGGAGAAATAGTTGAAGGTTGATTTTTCTTCAATTCTTGAACTAATTCAGATATAGAGTGGCGCAGTCTTTAAATATAAATTTTCTCTATATTTGAATTAGAAATCAACTCACAACTTATCAATTAGTTAAGCACATCGTAATTGTAATCATGTCGGATCCAAGGTATAGATTAAGAACAAGTAGGATCCAACAGTAGAACCTTCTGTGGGACTATAGGCACAAATCAATCTCATTGTCCAGTTCCCCATTCTCATATTTGCCCACATCACTCTACTTGAGACTTCCTGCCATTCAAGAAGATTAGCTTCGTATTTAGTGTTGAGTACTATGGCTACTCCTTCTTTTCCTTGATTGTCATTTCCTGAATATAACATTTTGTATTTTTTGCTCAGAAAGATCTCACCAGTTTTTGTCTTTTTTGTTTCAGTCACTCCTATTATGTCGATCTGGTACTTATCTAATTCTTCAGCTAGCTCCATTTCTTTGCCATTCAGGCTTCTTTTGTTGATGGTACCAATCTTTAACTCTGGTGATGGGGTGTGCTTTCAGATTTGTTTCAGTAGCTGAATTTTCGCTGTTTGCCCTGGTTCCCTGGTGAAAACAACAGGGTCCTTGTTTAACCGGGCAACGCCCCAGCCAGCATGAAATTCTGTCATGTTCTACCATCATTTGAAATTTTGGTTTAAGCCAATAAGAATACAATTTGGTCGGCTAACTCCCAAATTGCCATCCCATCCTTGTCTATTCGGTATCCAGGTAGATACCTGACAGGATGCTCCACGAGAAGGTGAGGATTGGACATTAGGTCAGAAGCCCTGGTCGGTTCTCCGCCTTCCTTTGAAGGTTATGTGGAGGTCTCCTCTCAGTTATATAGCTTTGACCCTTATTGCTCTATCCCAGCAACTTGTTGGAAGTACTGACATGTTCCACTCTTACACCATATCTTTTCAGAACTGTTTCTTTTTGGTTTATATTTTGGTAGTTGAATTTATAGCAGCAAATTGGTCAGAGAATAATTTAATGATTACTGTAATTTGATTAGTCGCTTGCAAATTTTAGAGAATGACATCGTCTATGTCGGAATTGTACAGTTTTAAATTTTTAAGGTATTTTCACATATTCTGAGCAGTAGACAGACAGCTAAGGAAAGTTGGGGGAAAGTAAATTAAACATCTTGTTAAACATAAATGAAATTTTTCAAATTAATTTGCTATGTTTATCTCTGTTACTTGTTTTTGGAAAGGTTTATTTGATTGACATATATAAGTTTTAAAAGATTATCTAATATAATTAATATAAAAGAGGAAAACATAAGTTTTGTTATTATTTTACATTTTTAGTGCTATACAGATGTTGAAGAATGCATGCAATTAGTTATACTTTTGTTTTAATGTGATACTATTTTCAGGTTCAGCAAATACAAGAAGAATCGGATGATCTTCAGACTGCTTATGCTGGTGATAAGGCCAAAGAAATCACTAACCGTGAAGCTGAAGTTGTCGGTGCTTGGAAAACACTTCTTAGTTTATGTGAAGCTCGTCGCTACAAATTAGCTGATACAAGTGATCTCTTCAGATTCCTCAATATGGTTCGTGATTTAGTGCTTTGGATTGATGATGTCGTTAGACAAATGAACACTTCAGAAAAACCCAGGTATTTATTAAAAACTTGTAATATTTTATCATATTTCCCACTCTGAATATTTACTGTCATATTCAAATCTGCTAAGAATTACTCTGTGTGTGTTATTGGAGAAGATAGGGGAGGTAGATGATCAACAATCAATTCTTCAAATTCAGAAATTTCAACACAGCATTTTGAGGATGGTTCACTAGATGCATAACTTGCAGAAGGTCTTGTGTCATCTTCAAAGGGGTGAAGGGACAGCAGATGTGGGCTTCTTTTAAAATTTGTATATTACATCCAACTCAGACTACACAGTATGCCATTTCTTTTCTCCATAAATTTCTCTGTAGCAAGTGACTGCAGCTTGCATCATTCTGTCTACTTTCATAAATCTCTCCATGTTAGGGTCCATTTCCTTAAATAACTAAAATGTCTATTAACAGAGGCAAATGCAGCCAATATTTTTCACTGTAAACTTTTTTGGGAACTTGGCTTTTTTTTTCTCTATTCTCTTCTTCTGCAGTGCTCTATACTTAAATAAGGTCTTCATTTGAGAGTTCATCTTCCATAGCAGCCACTAACTGCTCTGCATCTTTACTGTCAACCTCCAACTCCATCTTTTTTAACTGGCACCATTCTCTTGTAAGTTGTTGAATCCCGTGAATGTTTGAATATATTTCAGCATTAGAATAACAATAAATAAATATGGATGCTACTTATGTTAATTTATTATTTATTTTTGCAGATTTGACTGTTTCGTGGCCATTTTCAATACACTACATTTGAATACAGTTTCAATTCAACATAAAAATCAACAGTTAAATTGAAACCATATCATATTATATGTGCTATCAACTGTAGAAGGATAAATCTATATTAATAGATTTCAAAGAATAAAATAACATTTTATTCCCAAGATTGACCTACAAATCTATATTCGTCCAGTTCCTTATCTCTCCAAGAGACAAATATCCTCATCTCTCTCTTTTATACTGGATTTTACAGAATCCCTTGTTCTTGCAGCCTCTGTTATTGTGAACAGACTG
Organism: Typopeltis vanoorti; assembly: GCF_054136105.1. NCBI lineage: Eukaryota > Metazoa > Arthropoda > Arachnida > Uropygi > Thelyphonidae > Typopeltis > Typopeltis vanoorti. The sequence goes on from NC_143565.1 coordinate 51,953,553, forward strand.
ATTGTTTTGCTCAAATTTGTCTTCAAGAATATATTTTACTGAAAGAGCCTGATAAATCTGGTTCTGCTCGCCACACTTTGTCTGTTAAGCATTGCAGTACTAACCCTCAACAAAAATAATTGCACTAAACTTTGTCAGATTTGGGAAGTTATCCTGAATAATATTCATCACTCTTGTGTCATATAAAAATTATAATTAATTATTTAAATTTGAAATTACATCATCAATTTTCTGATATATATGCTCAAGGAGTGTTCATATTATTACTTTGACAACCCTACATGATTAGGTTTACATTATTATTAATCTCCTATCAACAGTTTTCCTCAATTAGTCTGTTACTTGTGACTACTCCAGTATTGTCATATCTAACATTCCATTCCTACTTCTAAGTATGAATGGAATTTTGTGATTGAATCAATCCCCCACCACCACTATGGTCTTTTTCTGTGTCTCTTTCCTACGATCTTGGCTTCAAAAAACACATGTTTTGCTAATCTTTCCTCGCCCATTCTATTTAAGTGGCCAATAGCACCTTAAATTAGTTCTGCTAACAACGTCAAGTTCCTTTCTAATATCTTCATTTTTAATTTGATTCTGCCATTGATATCATCGGTTCACTCTCCTAATTTTTCTGAAAATTCTCATGTCTGTGGACTGTGATCCTTGATTAAGTGCTTTATTTCTATCCCAACTCTCAGTTCCATAACTTAAAACTGATTTGAACACTGTCTTGTATACTGCTAGTTTAGTATTTTATTTACTAATTTCCCTCTTATTCCATATAAACTTATTCAGGTGACTATCCATCATACCAGCTTTGCTTATTTTGTTATCTATTTCCAGATTTAACTTGCCATCTTCACTAAAAATTGTGCATAAATAGCTGAAATAATTTACTTCTTCTATAGGATATCAGAATGCAGCTGAAGTTTTCTATGCCCCTCCCTATTTTCATAGTTTGTCTTTTTATTGCTGATTTTCATACCAATTTCTTGCAGCTAATTGATTTTTGTTTTTGAATTGATCATTGAATTTAGTTTTAGAATCCTGGAGACATGAACTATATGTGTTTAGGAGTACATCATCAACATCTGCATAAAGCAAAGAACTAAGTTTGACATGTCCAATTCAAATATCAGGCCTAACACTACTTTCTTTCATAATGTGATCCATACAGATGATGAATAAGAGTGGAGATAATGTGCTTCCTTGTCTTACCCCTGATTTTACATCAAACCATCTTCCTGTATTTCCTTCAATTCTAACTGCTGATTGACAACTTAAATATAGACTGTGTATTGTTCTGTATAATGTTCCATTCACCCCATATAATTGTAGTGTTTTGAAAAGCTTTTTTCTCTGTGCACTTTGTCATAATCCTTTATCAGATCTACAGAACTTGTGTACAGATCCTTATGTTCAAATCATGGGAATATGACTATTCCCATATCTCAACTATTTGTCATAAAGTGAAAATCTGATCCTGATAACCTCTGTTTGGCCTGAATGCAGCTTGTTCTTCTCAGGTTTCTCTTTCACAATCTTTTTCAACTTCTCAAGTATGTTTGCATGAATCTTGCCTGGAATACTAAGTAGAGAAATTCCTCTTTAATTCTCACATTCAGCTTTATTATCTTTTTTTCTCACTGTGAGAGCTCTACTGCAATCATCTGGAATTTGCCTTCTGACGAAGTAATTATTCCAGACATCTAGGATATCCTTATCTTCAGTTTTCATATTACCTTTATCATCTTTGTTTCTTTTTATGGCACTTTTCCCTCTATTTCTAAGGTTTTTAAATAGCCTCCAGAATATTTTGCTACCTTCCTGATATTTATTTTTTTATATTCCAACCGAAGTCTTCTCATGGCTTTTGTTTAGCTATTTTACATGTATCTTAGCTCTCTTATATTTTTCTCTGTATTCTTTTAAGTGCTTTTAAGGCATCTGCCAACGTTTTGGTATGCTTTCTTCTTTTCCAGGACTGCTTCTTTAACTTCTTGTATCCACCATGAGGTTCTTATTTTTCTCTCTTTGCAGACTACTTCACCACATACCTTCCTAGCTGAATAGCATCTTCTTCAGAGTTTGTCACTGAGACTTGAAGATTTGATTCTTTTTTCAATCTTTCATTTTTTTCATCAATAATTTTTGTGTAGTAGTCAGTTCTATAGTTTACCTTTAAGAGCTGCTCAACTTTAATTCTTTTAAAAACTTTCTTACATACTATTTTTTTCAATGCAATATTCATTTTTATCTTGATTAGCACTAAGTAATGGTTATTTCCAATTTCAAATCTTCTGTCCACTCTTATATCCTGAACCAGCATGAAGATATCACCATCAACAATTACATAGTCAGTGAGGTTTTCGTTTTTCTTGTTTCTTCTCAAGTGAACTTGTGCACATCTTTATTTGGAAAATGATGTTAGTAATGACTAGTCCATGTCTTGAGCAAAATCCCACAAATACAGCTAATTCTCTTTTTACACAACTTTTTTTTTCTTTTTCTTTTTTTTTTTTTTACACGATTTCGAAATAACATGGTTTAGAAAACAAAAGCAATTCTCTTTTTAGACTGTATATTTTGATTTAACACTGTTCAAATGGCACTTTAAAATTTCTCTTTGAATTCAGTTCTGTTAAAAAGGGTATTTCCATTATAATTATCATTTCCTAGTATGGTACATATGTACTTAAACTTGAATTTTGGAGAATCCCCATGGTGTTTTAAATATCAGGGTTTACTCTATGTTACAGAATGTTGACAAATGCCAAGTAGAACTTATAGTGATATCACAAAAAAGTGTTGGTGGCTGAGGATCGTGTGACACTATTATTTTGCAGCAATGCTTCAAGAGATCGTATAGTAAAACCATTACTCATTGATCGATTCCTAAGGCCACAGGCAATGAAAGGTGCGGATTTTAACTCGTTACAAGTGCACTGGAAGGCAAACAAAAAAGGTTGGGTTACAAAATATATTTTGAATGAATGCTCCCATCAATGTTTTGTTCCAGAAATTAAACGTTATTTGATGGAAAAAAATCTGGACATTAAAGTTTTATTGATTATAGACAATGTGCCTGTCCATCCTGTTTTAGAACACCCGAATGTAGAATTTTGTTTTCTGCCACCTAATACAATATCCGTAATACAACCAGGGTTGTATTACGGATATTGTATGTATTGACCAGGGTGTGATCGCTACCTTCAAAACTTACTACATAAGAAGAAGATTCCAATACATTTTGGATAAACTAGATAAGGATAATTTACTGAGAATTATTGACGTGAGGAGGAAATTTTCTATTTTGGATTGCATCAATCTTGCTAAGTTCGCATTATCAGAATTGAACCTATCAACTTTAAATGCATACTGGAAAGCTACTTGATGAGAATGTGTGAAAAAGAAAAACTATCTTTGCATACAACTGAATATCCCAACATCATCAGATTAGCACATACTGGTTGTGGAGAAGGATTTGATTATTTTTTGTCTGCAGATATTGAAGAATTGATGGTTGACAAGGCTGTTAGTGATGACGAAATAATAGAAGGTGTCTTTGAGAATCTCAATGAAAAAGAAAAAATAATGATGATGAAGAGATTCTACTCACTGCAGGATTAATTAAAGAAGGGCTTCAAATGGCTAGTAAATTGCAAAGTCATTTTCTTCCAAATACTGAATGAGCTGAACAGCTTAAACGTGAACTGAAGTCATATGGTGCGATATGAAGAATTATAAAGATCTAGTCAAAACAGGATCTCTACGATTAATTACAGAGTTCGTGGTATAAAAAAAAAAAAATCAACCTTCAGAATTATTGGAAATTAGTGCTCATTTAATTTCTTTTACTGAAGAAAACTTTTTTCACCATTGCTGTATGAACAGGATGGCCAAAGTGTTTCAAGTGATGGAAATGATTTAATTCCACCCTCACACAAAAGAATGTGGCTATTGTCAGAAAGTGATGGCGAATAAAATTTAACTGATAACCATATGTGTGGGTATATTTGGACCTTGTCGAATTTCTGTTTTATTAGTGACACACTATTTTCTTTAAGAGATGCCTGTATATATGTTTTGTGTGAAAATAACTTATTGTTCATATCTGGTTTTCACATCTGGAACCATTCTTCTATTTTTTTTTTCATATGCACTGTATTCTTTTTTATACGGTTTTCATTTGCACAAATTTTTCTGGAACCAATCCACCATGTAAATGGAGAATTGGCTGTACTTAATTATTATTAGCTTTGCCCTTTTCTTGAAACTTTCCGAAAATGTTCCTATATGCTTTGTGGGATTCATTTCCTACACTGCAGTTCAGATCTCCATCAGGGACTTTTTCCATTTTCTTTGTCATCTGCCTGTTCTAATGATTGAAAAGCGAATGAAAAATTCCTCCACATCTTCCTTAGAAGAACTTTCTGTGGGTCCATAGACACAATAAGTTTCATTGTCCATTTCCCCATTTTGAAGTTTCCCCACATAACTCTACTTGGAACTGTCTTTCAATCAAGAAGTTTGTCATCATGTTTAGTATTGAATGCTATCACTTCTCCTTCTTTTCCTTGATCATTATTGCCTGAATGTAACATCTGATACTTATTATTAATAAGATCTCACCTGTTGTTGTCTTATATGTCTCACTAATGCTAATTATGTCCACCTGGTACTTTTCCAGTTTTATTGCAAATTCGATTTCCTTTCCTACTCCTTATAATTATGGTTCCTATCTTTTGTTTTGGGGTTTATTCTTCTTCTTCTTTTAGATGCTGAGTTTGAGTTTGTTCCAATAGCTGACTTTCTTTTCACTGTTTACCGTTGTTTCGTGATGAAAACAGTGAGGACCTTGTGTGAAGTCCCAGCCACTGTGAAATCTCATCATGGTGTACCATCTATGCATTTGTGGTTTTGAAATTTATTTTATTTTTATTTTATTCCCTAAAATGTATCAGTACATGTATAGTGCATGTAATATCATGCACTTTCAATTTAACTGTTGTTTATTTTTATGTTTATCTGTTCCTATTATATTGAAATCGACACATAACTGAAAATTCTACAAAAATAAATAATAAATTAATGTAACGTGGCATCTGTTTCTAATGTCTTCTACTTGTCTCAATTTTTAAATCTAAATACATTTTCAGCAGCTTGTTCCAAACACCATTCATACATTCTGCAGTCACTTCATTCCATGTTTCATCTGTATTCTTAGTACAGTGCAGTAGCCTGAGTAAAAGTATCTTAAATAATTTGTCCTTAAAGCCAATCCTTGTGTATGGATTACAGGAGTAATGTGGTATTCAGTGAATGTGTTAATGGGATGGCCTTTGTAGATCTTGGACCAACTGTATATATAAAGCTAAATAAATTATGAGATATTATTTCAACTAAATTCTTTCAAAATCAATGGATGCTGATATATTTTTACTTTGTGTCTTTCGATCCTTCTTCTGGTCATAGATCTGGTCGCTTAGTTTCAAGGTGAAGCAGATGCAAAGGAGTGTGTTAATGATATTCAGACTACGGAATGTAGATCATGACATCGGGAAGTTGTTGATTGCAGACACTAACAGGAGAAAGAGTGTTTCATAGAGACTTTCAAACTTTTGAAAGGGTCATATTGGAATTTTCATCTTATGGAGCATTGATAAAGAACAACAGGATATCCCTTGAAGTTGAGAATGAATGTAGTCAAGAAGGGGTGAGAGCTAGATTTTTCTCTCATAGGAAAGGGCACGATTGGAATGGCTTTCCTTTGGAAGCAGTGAGTGTAAGTAGTGGAAATGAGTTCAAGAAAAGATAGGACAGCTTGTGTGAGTGATATGTAGCAATGAGTCCTGATTCCCTAGAGATCTTTGCTAATAAATAATAATATTTTTCTATTAAGAGTAGATTAAAGAAACTTTAAAATTGTCATGAAAATTTTATAGGCTCCATATGGGGGGAGAAAAAAGTGTGTGTGTGTGTTTTCGTTCAGGAAGAATTTCTATGCCTTTTGAGATCTACTATGCTGTTGCTGTTGCATTGATTACTGCTTACTCTCTGGTATCAAGCGAGAAATCCAGGTTTCATCTTTTGTCGCTATGTAGTTCAAAAATGTGTCTCCTTCATTATGATACCATTCACAAAACAAAATGCTGCCACTGTGCATGCATTTTGTGATCAGTGACATTTTTAGCACCCATCTTACACATATTTTATAATACTGTATGTGTTCTATGATGATCTTCTATAGCACAATTTTCAACCAGTGTGCCGCGAGATTTGTGAAAACAAGTTAATTGAAAGAACATCATAATTAATCTAGTCCATTACATCTGATTCAATCCATAATAACGATAGGTCACTTGTTTTATTTTGGTGCAAGTTGCTTCTTAAATAATTTTTTATTCGTTTCAACAGTGAAAATGAGCGTTCAGCTCTTGCATTTGAAATTTTCTTTATACTAGTCTTGTACTTGTCTTGATCTATATCTTTCTTCAAAAAAGTGTCAAACATATCTAATATGTCTAAATAGAGTCATCCCTCGACTTGCGCCCGGGGGAAAAAAAAAAAAAAAAACAGTGCCACTGTATAAGGGAAACCTAAGTCAGCAGCATCAAACTTATGGGCTAGTGTATATAAATGTTGTAATTTGGGCATATATTTATTAGTGTCTGGTCTTCCATCCGCACCTGAAGCTCCCTTATTTATATTGTATGAAACTTATGGTTGGTGAATCGGTTTAAAATTGTGTGTTAATTAGCCTTAATCTTTAGATAAGTGTGTTCACAAATAATTTCATTTAATTCTTTTATTTTTAAGGTAACTAGTAAGAGTTCTTTTATTTATTTATTTATTTATTTTTTTTTTTTCATTCAGTTAATTTTATTCAATAGTATTCCTTTAACATGGATAAATTTGTAATAAAAAACGAAAATTTGAAGACAATGAAGAAATTGAAGCTAGTACGTCGAAAGAAAGAAAGAAGAAAGTGAAGTTAGTTTTGCCCAGCACATCAGCAGCTGATACCATATCTAGTACTGGTTCTTCTAAAACTAAATTAAAAACTAATGTTCGCGATTACGACAAAAATTATTTGTCATTTGGCTTTATTTCCAGCCAAGAAGATCCGCCACGTCCTACATGCGTAGTTTGTGGCGAAAAATTAGCAAACAATGCTATGGTTCCAAGTAAATTAAAAAGACATTTACAATCTAAACATTCTCACTTGAGTGAAAAACCAGCTGAATATTTTAAGACTTGTACCGGATAAAACTATTCAAGCAAAAAGATGGACTAAATTTGTAACTGTGTTTGAAAAAGCCCAAGAAGCCAGTTATGCATTCGCAGAAATTGTTGCTAAAAAATGAAATCTCACACAATTGCAGAATCTGTAATTCTGCCAGCATGCTGTAAAATTGTTAATATCATGTTTGCAATCAGTGATTTGGTGAGGAATATGAAAAGGACATTTTAAAAATTCCTATGTCAGATAATGCCGTTTATCGACGTATTCAGGATTTGGCCAAAGATGTTGAGTTGCAAGTGCTATCTCCCATTAAAGAAGCAGATATGTTTGCTATTCTGTTGGATGAATCAACTGATGTAACTGGTAAAGCTCAACTTCTGGCCTTCAGTAGATTTATTTATAAGGAAGATATTATAGAATAATAGAAAGGGGGATGGAAACTCTCTTTATGTTTTTAATAGCCAGGTACGAAACTCGGATCGAAATCCATAGAGTTTCATGCCGAAAAAAACTATCAGCAGGCCCAAATAGCCTTTCGGCTTATTAAATTAATATTATAGAATAGTTGTTATTTTGTTGACCATTCCTGGAAACAACGAAGGGCCAAGATATTTTTGATGTTGTCGATAATTACTTTAATTGCCATAACTTGTCTTGAGATTCTTGCATCAGTATTTGCATGGATGATGCCTGCTCAAGGAAATATAAAAGGATTTGTTACACTATCTCACTAGAATTATTTTTACACATTGTTTTCTCCACAGAGAAGTACTAGCGTCAAAATCATTGGTACCTGAGCTTTAAAAAGTACTAGATGAGACTATCAAAATCGTCAATTATATAAAAGCCAGGCTTACAATCAAGATTGTTTGCAGCACTATGCTCCTCAATGGAAGCTTCTTACACGCAGTTGTTAATACATACAGAAGTGAGATGGTTATCCCCCATACGAGTTTTATCAAGATTTTATGAACTAAAAGAGGAAATTCTAATTTTTTTGTCAACTCAACAATCTGAGTTATCAGATTTTCTTAGCAATGAGCTTTGATGGTGTAAGGTTGCATTTCTTGCTGATTTATCTCAATCTTTAAATACACTTAATAAAAGTATGCAAGGAGACTGTGAAAACATCCTTACTTCCACTGACAAAATTAATGCATTCAAGGAACAACTAATGTTTTGGGAAGAAAGAATCAGAAAAGAAAATGCAGTAAATATGTTTGAACTAATGAAAAAGTGCAAACTGAATGAAAATCTAAGAGATCTAATTTTACAAACCTTAAGATTACTAAATACAAATATTGAAAAATATTTTCCCTTGCTTCACATATGCTAAACATCCTTCAATTGGATAAGAGATCCGTTTATCTTAAGTGCTTGTAAATTGGGAAATTTAAAGATTACAGAAGAGGATGAATTAGCAGAAAAGAAATGACAGAGGTTTAAAACTAAAACATTCAACAATAGATACTACTTCGTTTTGATTATCTCTAAGAAGTGAATTTCCCAATATTACCAAAAGATCAATAGAAGTACCATATTTTCCGGTGTATAAGACGCACTTTTTTACCTTAAAAATTCATCTTAAAAATGGGGTGCGTCTTATATAATGAAGGTAAAGATTGTTTCCTCTTTTCAAAGTCATACGCACTCCCTTTATGTTCCAAGATCTTTGTAGGTGGTTAATGGTGCAATCAAATTGATGTGTGACCTTCACGTGACTTCTAGCGCATCATTCGCTAAGAACGGGGAAGCCCTATTCAAGTTTCATAATATCTTATCCGAGTAATCAGTTACCGATGTTTATCAGTATTGAATTAACGTGTTGAGATATTTTGTGTTCAGTTTGATATTTCCCCATAGATTTTAGTGATGGAAAAAAACAGGCGACATTCATATACTTCAAGTTACAAATTGCAGGTTGTAAAATATGCAGAAGAACACGGGAATAGGGAAGTTGAAAGACATTTTGGACCTCCACTTACAGAAAAAATGATTAGAACTTGGCGTG